>NC_133287.1:13268304-13404591 GCF_005239225.2 Populus alba | reverse complement strand
TTCCTGCCATGTTATACTATCATCATATTTTGATATTTGGCTGTTGTTTGAGTCATTTTCATCACTTTCGCATTTGTTTAATTTTTTTCTCTCGATAAGTTCTAGTCCAAACAAAAGTTCAATTTGTATTTTTGAGTTCTAAATCAATGTTCTTTCCTGCTATAACTCTATTCTTGTTCTTGTTCTTCTTGGTTTTTTATCCTATTGTGTGTCATGTATTCACCAAGAGAGAGGGAACAAAGGAGGATTGTAGATCAATGATGCAAAAAACTAAGCCATGGTTTGGGGGTTGTATTCTATGATCTTCAAGCTTCATTGGAAGATTTTATTCTTGTTCTTCAAAGCTTCATGGGAAAAAGAGTACAACGCTATAAGTTTATTTTGATGAAAGACGAAGGAGAGTCCCTGTGGTTTTATTATCCAAAAGTATGTATGAAGTGGTTCAAGTACGAAGTGCTTACTTGAAATTCTTGTTAGTCATTACTTCTATGCAGTTGTTGTTCGAGAAAGGTGGTTAGCAAACAAGGGGATTTTGAAGGCGTTAAACAAGAGGACTGAAGTCACTATTAATCCTATTCAAGATTCGAGGGTAAATCTTCTTGAAGAGGGAGGGAATGATAATGGTTCAGCCTTGTGATACTTGAAACCCAAGTAAGGTTAGATTTCAGATTTTAGCATAAAAAGCACAAGAGTCCAGGTTTACGGCAATAATCATAATTCTCAAATCCGACCATTAGGAGAGGCTAATATTTTATGTGGACTCTCCAGACATGGTTTCCCTACCTTGGGTTGAAAATTCAGGTCAATCTGAGTTCGGGAAGGCACCATAATACTGGTCAACAGAGGCTATATGAATTTTGTTATTTACTTCCATTTGACTTGTGAACTTCCTATTTGGTTAGGATTCTTTTCCTACTAGGATGTGGCCACTGGTTTTTGGGATTTTTCTAGTTCCACAAGGATCTTTAATGAGTTGCAATATAATCTACAACTGTGGTAAGGATTAATTAATGTTTCAAAATCCTTTTCTTATAAAGATTCCTTATTCATCCTAGCTACACAAGGAAAGAAGGGCTCGTAGTATTTAATGACATATTAGTTATTTTTATTATTTTCTTTCATATTGGGGCTTATTTAAAACTTTCTTTTGAGCTAGGATCTAAGGCTTGTTTGGATCACATTATTGGCTTTTCAGTTTAGGGTTTTGAGTGGACCTTATATAAGTCCACATAAGGGGTCCATTAGGGTTAATTTTTCAAGAACTATTTAAACTCATGTAAGCCAAAAATTTCAGCAGCTTGGATGATTATTACTTCTGAATTTTTCAGTTTTAACTTGTGAGAGTGATTCTTGCATTCTTCAGTTCTTGAACGAACTGAATTTGACTTATCAAAGATTAACTGGTTTTTGTGGCGTCATTTTACTCATTCCAATAGTGCTGGTGCCTTTGGATAGGTTTCCATTGTGTCACACTCATATCTGACCTATTTCGGCTTTTCCGGGATCAATATCTCAATCTTGATTGTGGGTTGCATGACCACGTGATCACGAGGTTCACATCAAACTTATACCTATATGTTCCAATAAAAAAGAGCATATCACTTTTTGAAAAGTTGAATGCTTCAGTGGAACCATGTAAACATGACTTATCTTAGTAAGTAACGAGTACATGTGGAGGAAAGATCAAAAACATCATCTTCTAGGATTTCAGCAAAGATAACGACTGGCAAATCAAGCAAGATAAATTGATTTAAAACATTGATTATATGACATAATAGATTAATAATATGTATTAAAAGGCAAGAACAAAAACCTGAAGCTCAGACTAGTCATTTATCACATAAAGAAACAATAAAGCAAATTCAAAGGTTCAGAGTTCTTGTGTTTTGTGACTTGATTTTAAAAACATTTGATTACAAGACATAATAGTTTAACAATATATTAAAAGGCAAGAACAAAAAAAACTGAAGCTCAGACTAGTCATTTATCACATAAAGAAATAATTAAAGCAAATTCACGGTCAGAGTTCTTGTGTTGTGACTTCAGCCAATGAGTTTATCCATCCTGATGCGGACAAGCCCAACACCAAGCGTAATCATGCCAACGATCCATTGGAGGTGCCAATTGGGCCAATCACAAGAGCTAGGGCAAAGAAGCTTAAAGAAGCATTGAATGGGCTTGTTCAGAACTTATGGAGCAAGATGGACCTAGAAGGGCTTGGGACATTTAAGGAGCATGAAGAACAGCCTTTAATTCATCTAGTTCATGTCCAAGAAGAGCCCAATTCCAGAATAACTTATTTTATAGAGAGGTTAGAGAGAGGTTAGAGAGGAAAGATTCAAAGGGGCGGTGCTCCAACAGCCATTATCTCCGGCGACCAACCGTTGGATCAAGCCAAAGATTTGGTTATGTTGTGAACTGACTATTGTCTACATTCTGACCGGAGGGATCTTCTAAAGCTTCCGCCGTTTAAGAAATCTGGACAATTGAAATTTTCTGGAAAACCCCCTAGTGCTGTCAGAGTCGCCGGCCCGTTTTGCCTTGTTATACCGTTGGATCCAGACTATTTTTTGGTATGTTGTGAACATCTATATTGCCTACATTCTGACCAGAGGGATCGTCCATATTGGATTCCTCCTGCGGAAGCCAGCCCATTTGAATATTTCTGGAGAAATCCTTCTCGGAATAGTCAGAGCCGCCGGCATATTTCTCCTTCTTCCACCGTTGGATCAAGCTTATTTTTTGAGATATGTGATGCATCGGGTTTATGATACACATTCTGAACGGTGGAGATTAGAAATTAAGCCTCCAGCAACGTTGTCTACATGTTCAACAGAAGGTCGTCATTTCTCAGGTCAGTTTCGGTATAATTAAGATCTGCGGCGATCCAACCGTTAAAACTGTGCTGATTTTTGAATATGTTTATACATAACATGTGTATCTTCCTTTGAACCGTTGGATGTTTTGAACTGATCGGTGTTCCAATCATAGTGCTGGTCGGCTTATTAGTGCTTCTTGGACTGAGTTTTTTTCTAAGTATTTGTATGCTGCCAAATTGTCTTTGTGTTCTGCTGTCAAATTTGTTCCAATGGTTAGCTCTGACATTGAACAACACAATGGAGTTAAAATCTGGACATACTTTACAATTAGAGCTCCAAGACATTGCTAAATAGTCATGACATGAATCCTGTGTTGGGTTCTAAAGGTGATGAGTTGAAGGTTGGGTCTAAGCAACAAGAACAGCTACACCTTAGCCCCGAAATTGAATTTTTTAAATGCTTTGAAGGGCTCTGATGTTGATGAAAAATAAGGGTAGGATGTCCCTTGATATGAATCCAGTCCGTAACTTGCATTTTGCTCCCCCGCAATAACTGATGGTCGGTGTGACAGTAGCTCCTCCACTTGATGGTGTTTGAGGATGGCTGTGAAAACTTTGGAAATCCACTCTAGTTGGTCATTTTTCGTGGGTCAGAAATTACCCATCCTGTTGTTAATTCTATTGCTAAAAGAATATGGGGCTCCCACGGTCTATCCGAAGTTTTATCTTCTGATAATAGGATTCTTTCTCTTCACTTTTGATTCTGTCGATCGCGCCACTAATGTTCTGGAGAAGAGCCCCATGGCACATGGCCAACAGACCTTTGGTGCCTTAAACGTTGGCATCCGAACATGCAATTTTTTGAAAGATATCTGGATAGAGTTCCGGTATGGGTTAAGCTCTACAATGTTCCTCTCGAGTATTGGACTGTTAAGGCTGAGTTGTGTAGCGAGTGCTATTGGGGTTCCCCTTCATGCTGACCTTACTACATTGTTGCGTAAAAAGGCTTAGCTACGCAAGAGTTTGCGTTGAGATAGAAGCTTCGAAAACGCTGGTGAAGGAATACGACCTTCGTTGTCCAAATGGGTTATTCATAACAATTTCAGCGGATTATGAATGGATTCCTTCAAAGTGCAATAATTGCAATGTCTTTTGGACATACACACAGCGATATGTGCTACCAGTAAAGTTTGATGAATCGTACAATGGGGGCAGAGGGCAAAAGGAAAATAGGAGCTGTGAACCTCTAAACATGCAGATAATAATCAGAATCAGCCTTCAAATGGCAGGTAGTTGGTAAACGATAATAAGGGTGTTACGATGGTTGAGAATGATTGTTTTGGCCATCTAAAGAGCTTAATTGTAATGAGAATGGTTGTTTAGCATCTGCTTTACAGAGTGGCTGATTGTAATACGAATGAATCTGCAAACATTAGATGCGCCCAATGCTGGTTGTTATGAAGATGAAAATCCTACCTCTTCCTCTTATTTTGAAGAGCTTACGAGCAAGACATTGGTTGCCGGAGGAAGGGCGATGTATTACGTTCTTTAGATCAAAGTTCAACCAATCTTGTTAATGCAACCATATGAACCCTGTTAGTCATGCAGGTGAATGTTCGTGAATATTGGAGTTATGGGAGGTGGTACAGGTAAGGAAGATGATTGATTAAGTGAGTCGACGTCGACTGATCCCAACAAGTCCGCAAAAGTCCGATTTCTTCTGACGGGGAAACTTTTATTAATCAGTTAGCTAGCAAGGCTAGAGACTCTCTAGAAAAAAGAAAACGGGTTCTCCAGGCTTTTCAAAGAAGAGTAAGAAATCTGGCTCCTCAGGGGGCGCAAGTCAAGGTAAATCCGTGTGTTGATGTGTTTGGTACTCCTCTCTATTTCCCTATGATTATTGGATGTTGGAATGTTAGAAGGTTTGAATGATCCCATAAAGCATTCAGAACTGCGTCAGCTCATCCATCAAAGAGAGGATGGTTTTTTTTTGGTTTGGTTGGAAACTCGGGCTTTAGAGACAGGAATAAAAATAATGTTTCGCAACTTCTTCTGCGTAATTGGTCATTCTTGTATATATTATGATTTCTCTTGTCGTGGTCGTATTTGGGTTTGTTTGGAATGCTGATTTGCGTGAAGGTGGATGTTCTGGGAATGTCAGACCAGGCTATCCATGTTTCTGTCATGATATTAGCTACCAATATCTGTTTTAATACTTCAATCATTTACGGAGACAATAATGCATCTGTACGTGAGGCTTTATGGTCCTGATATTGTGAGTCGTAGTGATGGATGGGAGTCAACCCCATGGATTCTTATGGGCGGACTTTAATGCTATCCGCAACCAGTCAGAGAGGTTAGGGGGGTCTTCTACGTGGGCTGGTCATATGGACAGATTGGAAAACATGTATACGTGAAGCGAAAGTGGATGATCTTCCGGTATTCATGTATGCCATATACTTGGACGAACCAATGTCCTGAGAATATGATTATGCGGAAACTAGATAGAGTGCTTGTGAATGAGAAGTGGAATATGCGCTTCCCCATTGTCGGAAGCGAGATTGCTTGCCTGCTGGTATGTCAGATCATTCTCCCATGGTGGGTAAAAGTCACTGGCAATGTTCAAGAACATAAAGAAACCATTCAGATTCTTCGATATGTGGATGGATCATGACGAGTTCATGCCCTTGGTGAAGAAAGTATGGGATCAGCATTCAGGAGGGTGTCCAATGTATCAACTGTGTTGCAAACTAAGGAAGCTAAAGCAGGAACTTAAACATTTCAATAAAGACTCACTTCTCCAATATTTCCGATAGAGTCAAAGATGCAAAAGATCACATGGATAGGGCTCAACAAGCTCTGCATACAGCGCCTGAGGATCCAACATTGCGTATGCGAGAAAGAGATGCTGTTCGTAACTATGCTTCTACTGTCAGGCGGAAGAGTGTTTTTTCAGACAAAAGGCAAGGATACAATGGCTTAGCTTGGGGGATCAGAATACTAGCTACTTTCACAAATCAGTAAATGGTAGACAGAATAGAAATAAGCTTTCTCTCGTTACAAGGTGAGGATGGAGAAGTCGCTGAAGGACACGAGGCAGTCAAATCAGAAGTAATTGCATACTTCCAGCGTGTATTGGGAGTGAAACAGATGCCTAGGGTCCTGAACGAGGAAGTGATGCAATCGGCAATTATTTACAAATTGTCGGCAACTCAACAGCCATGTACTAGCACAAGATGTCACAAGAGAGGAGATTAAGCATGCTATTGTTTAGTTTGAAAAACAACAAAGCTCCTGGTCCAGATGGCTTCAACGCAGGTTTTCTTCAAAAGAATGTGGCACATAGTGGGGGAAGATGTAATTCAACGCTGTTAGCTCCTTCTTCCAGACTCGTAGAATGCTTAAAGAAATGAATGCTACATCCATTTCCCTTATCCCTAAAGTTGCTAATCCTACGAGGTTGACAAGATTTTCGTCCTATATCTTGCTGCAATACAGTATACAAATGCAATCGCGAAGATTCTAGCTGGAGAATGAAAGTTGTTTTTACCATCCTTAGTAGGTCCGTATCAAACAGCTTTTATCTCTGGACGGAGAATCAGGCGACAATATTCTTTTGTCTCAAGGAACTAATGAAAGGCTATCACACAACTACGGGTCCTGCTCGTTGTGCTATGAAAGTAGACTGATGAAGGCTTATGACTCTGTTCGGTGGGATTTCGTTGATGCTACGTTGATAAAAATGGGATTCCCTATAGAACAGTCATTGATTGGATCATGGTTTGTGTTACATCATGTCAATTCTCAATCAACGTCAAACGGTGAACTGCGGGTTACTTTTCCAAGGGGGAGACGAGGCTGAGACAAGTGATCCATATCTCCAATATTTGTTTTGTCCTATGCATGGAAATCCTGTTCAGGGCTGTTCTGCAATTATGAGTGCCAACCAAAACTTCAAGTTCCACTGGAGATGCAAGAAAGGACAGAATTTCTCATCTTTGCTTTTGCCGACGACTTGATGATATTCAGCAAAGGGGATGTACATTTCAATCCGTATGATCAAAAATGTACTCACAGAGTTTCAGGTTCTATCAGGTCTATATCCAAATCCAAACAAAAGTGACATCTTCTTGAGCGGTTCGTTAGGAGCTGAGAGGGAACAGATTATCAGTATTCTTGGGTTTAGAGAGGGGAGCTTCCTATGAAATATTTTGGGAGTGCCTCTATATCTCGTCCAGACTAAAGGCTGTTAATTGTAAGGGCCTCGTGGATCGAATTACCGCCAAAGTTTCGACAATGGACCTGTAGAACACTCTCTTTCGCAGGGCGAGTACAACTGATTAACTCAGTCTTATTCTCCATCCAGGTCTATTGGGCATCTCTATTCCTATTAACCTGGGGAAGTAGTGAAAAATGTTGAGCAAATTATGAGATTCCTTTCTTTGGTCAGGTTCAGATATGAGCACTACCAGGGCTAAAGTGGCTTGGGATCAGGGTATGTCTTCCAAAAAAAGGAGGGGGGGCTAGGCATAAAAAGGATAGCAGAATGGAACAAGATTGCCTTGTTGAAACATATTTGGAACTTGTGCGATGACTCAGATGGCTCAATCTGGTCTACTTGGATTCAGATTCCAATCTCTTGCGAAGGTAGGAATTTCTGGACAATCAAGGCGCCAGGAAGCTGCTCTTGGGCTTGGGGAAAGATTCTAAAGCTCCAGATCCTTAGCATGGCGAAGATGAAGCACGTCATCGGAGATGGAATGACAACCTCTCTATGGTTTGACAAATTGGCATCCTCACAGCCCGCTCGCTGATACCTACGGTGAACGTTTCATCTATGATTCAAGGTATGGAACACAACGCGAGAGTGAACGTGCTGATTAATAACTTAGAATGGAGAATTTCCTATCACTCATGCTATTGGCCTGGCACCCCATTTTAGAAAGCTTATTCCTTCCACCTCTACTCCTAAGGGGCAAAAGGATGAGATTGTTTGGTTTGGATTTCGGCCAAATCAGAGTTTCTCAATCAAAGTAGCTTTGGGAACAACTAAGAATTCATCATCAAATGGTTGATTGGCATGACATCGTGTGGGTTTCAAGAATGCTGTCCCAAGACATGCATTTCTTCTTTGGGTTGGCTATCCAACGGAAACTCTCAAACGCAGGATAGACTTCATCGGTTTGGTATTCATGGTCCCAATATGGTGCTCACTCTGTCTCTGCAATAATGAAGATCACAACCACTTGTTCTTCGAATGCTCCTTTGCGAAAGCATTATGGTGGAATGTTTGTGATAGATGCGACATTCCAAGAATGACAAAAAGCTTTGGATGAATGGATTCGATTGGCCACTGTCTCTTGGCATGGAAAAAGTTTCGTCAACTTTTCTCGTAAACTGGGTTTCGCAGCTACAGTGTATTGTATCTGGCAAGAACGGAATGCAAGGATCTTTTGCAGATGTGTCTAAAGCTTCAAAATTTGGTTTTTTGATCAAATCGAATGTATCATTTCGCGATAAGCTTGTTTTGATAAGGAATGTTCAACAAACAGATGAAAACATAAGGATCCAAAGACTTTGGAGGGTCAATAACATGGACTCTTAATTTGATGTTTAGCTGGTTGTTTTTGTACCCCTAGCATATCTAGTTGGTCCAAGTTTTTGTTTTGTTATGGCTAGCCTGTAGCCATTTGTTGGTTTTCGTTTCTGTCCTCATTGTAAATCTTGGGTATGCCCATTATATTCTTTGTATCATTTTCTTTTAATACATAAGTCAGCTTACCAAAAAAAAAAAAGAAGAGCCCAATTCATGTGGAACAAGGGGTTGATATGTCCGGCCCAATACCAGCCTTGTTAGGCTTGTTTTATTTCCTAATGCTACAAGGATAAAAAGCCAGCAATTTATTCTCCTAATTAAGTAAGGAAGTTGGCCATATCTTATTCCTAAAGAGGGGAGGATAAGCTTGTTTTGATAAGGAATGTTCAACAAACAGATGAAACATAAGGATCCAAAGACTTTGGAGGGTCAATAACATGGACTTCTTAATTTGATGTTTTAACTGGTTGTTTTTTGTACCCTAACATTCTAGTTGGTCCAAGTTTTTGTTTTGTTGTGGCTAGCTATGTAGCCATTTGTTGGTTTTCGTTTCGTCCTCATTGTAAATCTTGGGTATGCCCCCATTATATTATTTGTATCATTTTCTTTTACACATAAGTCAGCTTACCAAAAAAAAAAAAGAGGGGAGGACTATTTAATGCTTTTCTAACATAGGAAGGAAAGTAATTAAATCAGCAACAAAGAAGGAAATTTATCCAAGCATAATTCAAGGACATCAAAGGAAAGGGGGCAGCAACACAAATTTGATTCTAGCATATTTAGGATGGTAATTTTCGGATTTTTATTTATTTTTATTATTTTCTTCTTAGTTTTTGGGTTATTATTACTTATTGGGTCAACTTGTAAGTGGGGTTTCATATAAGTCCACCTAAGGGGGTCCATTAGGGTTTCTTTAAGTCTAGAGTCAGTTATAAAAGAGGCATAACCAAACATGTAAGGTTACGCAAATTTTCATATCAATAAAACTTCTTTGCTGCACTTGTTGTGTGTTGGGTGGATAATCCTCCCTTCCTTGGTTCTCTAAAGAACTGAAAACGACTTATCGAAGAACAACTGGCTTCGTGGCGTCATCCTTATACTTCTTGTTCGCGAATCAAATATTCGTTGGCTGGAGGGTTTACGTTTCCAATAGTGCTGGTGCCTAGGTACAAGTTATCTTTGTGTCACACTCCTATCAAACCTGATTTACTTGGCTTTCCGGGAATTGGTGTCTTTACGTGTGGGTTTGCGTGACCACGTATCACGAGGTTCGCATCACATCCCTGTCAAAAACACTTGGAAGAATGGATAGTAAAAAAAAAATCTTTTTATAGTGAAATATGCTTAAAATCAAGTTTCTAGAAAACAACTCAAAACACACTTTAGAGTTATTGTGTTATTTACTTCAGCCAATGAGTTAGCATCATTTAGTTCCTGCCCTTCAATTAAGACCATAATTGTAACATCTCAAACTTCACAAAGGATATTATGGCTTCTAACTTTGTTTTTGTCATTTCAGAGTAGTGTGTGAAACTGATATATTCATGAGAATTTCTTACCTCAATGTGATCTGTTCTACATCAATTATGTTCATAAACTTCAACTTTGAGCATCGATAACATAAAAGCCCCTGTCATAACGACTTTCTTCCTTACTTAATCACCTGATCATTAGTAACTTGTTAAGGCATCATAAACATGTACAAGGATCATCATGTATAAGGCATCATAAAATATAAGATATTTATCCTAACCATCCACTGTAATTGCAGTCCAAACCATCAGTTTGTGGACATATCCAAATATGCACATACCATAGTTTTAGGTAAAACTTAGGAGAGTAAGAAGAATAGTCTATTAATGATGAATGCTACTTTCCCTTTGGTCTTAACTTGATTTCTTTAGAAATCTATCAAGCATTGTACTATTTCCCTACAGCTATTGCTACATGTTACGTGCTAAATTATAAGTGGTCCTGGCTCTACTTTTATGAAACTTGGTATTTTAGTGTACGATTCCTTTTGTTTTTTATGATCGTATTAACATGTAGATCTAATTTTCACTTCATGCATGACATGGTTGCTCATAAAAAACTCCAGGTGTAATTTATTCTTTTTCTAATTAGTTGTTGATGTGCTCACTAGAACTTCTCACATCATTGTGGTTATATGAACAAAAAAAAGGTGAAATTGGTGGTCATGGAGTTTATGGAGTATACATTGATTTTATGGATCAGATTAATTAGTAGGAGGAGGAATGAGAAGTGACAATTCAGACTTGGGGGATGAAAGGTCTTAATGAGGAGACAATTTGTACCAAACACTATTACAAAGACTTATATCTGACGCTACACAAGGTCTGGAATCAAGGTTATATATAAGTTAGTAAGATATTATCACAAAGAGATGAAAATAACAATGGATCATGCCAATGTTATTAAGGATTAGAGAAGCCACAATGACTAGATTTTCTTAATGGGTTGAATCGGGACATTACTAAATGCCATGTCCTCTAGCTCAACATAGCTACAAGACATGTTAGCTAGAGGACATGGTTCACTTGGCTATGAAGGTGGAAAGAGAACTTGGGAAGGGACATGTTTAGCCACCATTTAATTCAGGTTTCTTCATCATCTTTGAAGATGAACCTAAGGAGCGAGGATATTGTTCCCGAGGTCTTTATTCCTTTCAAACCGAACCACCAAAAGCTAAAAATTGATGTCCCTATAGGTACCAAAGGTAAATCTAAAACTAAACTTAAACGTACTCGTGATGTTAAATGTTTTAGGTGTAAGCAGACAAGCACATTATGCTTCGAAGTGTCCAAACAAGAGAATCAAGATGATTATAGATATGGTGATATACATCTGATTATGAAAGGCATGACACCATTGGAGGATAGTGATGGGGATGAGTTAGCATTACCGGTTGAAGAGTCCTTAGTTATAAGGTGAACACTTCAGGTGATGCGAACCTCGTGATCATGTGGTCACGCAAACCCACACACAAAGATACCAATTCTCGGAAAGCCAACTAAATTAGGTTTGATAGGAGTGTAACTCAAGATAACTTGTACCTAGGCACCAACACCATTGGAAAACAGAAAACCCCCACCAAACTAATATTGATTCGTGAACGAGAAGTATAAGGTGACGCCACCGAAGCCAGTTGTTCTTTGATAAGTAGTTTTCAGTTTCTTTAAAGAACCAAGGAAGGGAGATATCCCACCAACACACAAAAAGGCGGTAAATAAGAAGTTTTATTAATTTGAATTGTCTAACTTACATGTCTGGTTATGCCTTTATTTATATACTAACTCTAGACTTAAACCCTAATGAGACCCTCTTTAGATGAGCTTATATGAGGCCCCTTTATAATTGACCAAAATAAGTAATAATAACCCAAAGACGAAGAAGAAAATATTAAAAATATGAAAATTACTATTCTAAAATATGCTAGAATCAGATTTGTCACTATTAAGAAGTCCTAAAATAGATTAGAAAATTTGATCTGAAGGTAGAATTAATTCTAAAGTCTTCTTTCTTGTTATAGCCAGGATTAATAAGGAATCCTTGTAAGAAAAGTGATTCTGAAACATTTATAAATTCTTGCCACACTGACAATTCAATTAAAAGATCTTTTTGTAGAACTAGGAAATTTCCACAACAAGTTGCCACATCCTTTTAGAAAAAGAATCCTAGCCAAATAGGAAGTCACAAGTCAAAAGGAAGTAAATAACAAAATCCATATAGCCTCTGTTGACCAGTATTGCGGTGCCTTCTTAAAATCCAATTGACCTAAAGTTTTAACTCAAGAGAGTAAAATATGTCAGTAGACTGCATGTAAAAATCCATGTAATATGTTTTGAGAATTATGACTGTTATCGTAAAACTGCATAGTTGCACATATTACATCAAAATCCGAATTTGACCTTACCTGGATTGTATCATCAGGTTCAGGTCAAGTAAAATGAAACTAATCAACAGAGGGAGAAACATCTTCCATACACATTGCTATGTACAAAGCAAGGTGTGTAGCTTAATTATAAATAGTGAAAGCTGTGTTAATTTATAATACCACCTTTATTAGTAAATTAAATTTGTGTATGTTAAGCTTGCTAAACCATATAGATTTAGCTGAGTTCCGGTATGGGTTAAGCTCTACAATGTTTCCTCTCGAGTATTGGACTGTTAAGGGGCTGAGTTATATAGCGAGTGCTATTGGGGTTTCCCTTCATGCTGACCTTACTACATTGTTGCGTAGTTAAAAGCTTAGCTACGCCAAGAGTTTGCGTTGAGAATAGAAGCTTCGAAAACGCTGGTGAGGAATACGACCTTCGCTGTCCAAATGGGTATTCATAACAATTTCAGCGGATTATGAATGGATTCCTTCAAGGTGCAATAATTGCAATGTCTTTGGACATACCACAGCGATATGTGCTACCAGTAAAGTTGATGATCGTATTCAATGGGGGCATGAGGGCAAAAAGGAAAATAGGAGCTGTTGAACTCTAAACATGCAGATAACTAAGCAGAGTCTAATCAGCTTTCAATGGCAGGTTAGTTGGTAAACGAAAGTTAAGGGTGTTACGAGTGGTGAGAATGATTGTTTGGCATCTAAAGAGCTTAATTGTAATGAGAATGGTTGTTTAGCATCTGCTTACAGAGTGCTGATTGTAATACGAATGAAATCTGCGACATTAGATGTGCCCAATGCTGGTTGTTATGAAGATGAAAATCCTACCTCTCCTCTTATTTTGAAAAGAGCTTAACACGAGCAGACATGTGCCGGAGGAAGGGATGCATGTACTTTCTTTAGATCAAAGTTCAAAACCATCTGTAATGCAACCATGGAACCTGTTAGTCATGAGGTGAAATGTTGATATTGGAGTTATGGGAGGTGGTACAGGTAAGGAAGATGAATGATAAGGAGTCGACGTCACTGATCCCAACAAGTCCGCAAATTCCGATTCTGCTTCTGACGGGGAAACTTTTTATTAATCAGGTTAGCTAGCAAGGCTAGAGGACTCTCTAGAAAAAAACGAAAACGGTTCTCCAAGCTTTTCAAAGAAGAGTAAGAAACTGAGCTCCTCGAGGGGGGCAAGTCAAGGTATATCCGTGTGTTGATGTTTGGTACTCCTCTCTACTTTCCCTATGATTATTGGATGTTGGAATGTTAGAGGTTTGAATGATCCCATAAAGCATTCAGAACTGCGTCAGCTCATATCCATCAAGAGAGGATGGGTTTTTTGGTTTGGTTGAAACTCGGGTTGGAGACAGGAATAAAGATAATGTTTCGCAAACTTCTTCTGCGTATTGATTGGTCATTCCTTGTATAATTATGATTTCTTCTTGTCGTGGTCGTATTTGGGTTTGTTGGAATGCTGATTTTGGTGAAGTGGATGTTCTGGGAATGTCAGACCAGGCTATCCCTTGTTTCTGTCATGATATTTAGCTACCAATATCTGTTTTTAAACTTTCAATCATTTACGGAGACAATAATGCATCTGTACGTGAGGCTTTATGGTCTGATATTGTGAGTCGTAGTGATGGATGGGAGTCAACCCCATGGATTCTTATGGGGCGACTTTAATGCTATCCGCCAACCAGTCAGAGAGTGTTAGGGGGGTCTTCTACGTGGCTGGTCATCACTGTGACCGAATTGGAAACCATGTATACGTGAAGCGATAAGTGGATGATCTTCGGTATTCAGGTATGCAATTATAACTTGGACGAACCAATGTCCTGAGAATATGAATTAATGCGGAAACTAGATAGAGTGCTTGTGAATGAGAAGTGGAATATGCGCTTCCCATTGGGTCGGAAGCGAGATCTTGCCTGCTGGTATGTCATCAGTATCATTTCTCCCATGGTGGTAAAAGTCACTGGCAATGTTCAGAAACATAAAGAAACCATATTCGATTCTTACGATATGTGGATGGATACACATGACGTTCAGTGAGTGCCCTTGGTGAATAAAGTATGGATCAGCATTCAGTGAGGGTGTCCAATGGTATCAACTTGTTGTTGCAAACTAAGGAAGCTAAAGCAGGAAACTAAACATTTCAATAAGACTCACTTCTCCAAATATTTCCGATAGAGTCAAAGATGCAAAAGATCACATGGATAGGCTCAACAAGCTTGCATACAACGCCTGAGGATCCAACATTGCGTTATGCGAGCAAAGAGATGCCACTGTTGTAACTATGCTTCTACTAATCTGTCAGGGCGGAAAGAGTGTTTTTTCAGACGTAAAGGCAAGGATACAATGGCTTAGCTTTTGGGAGGGGATTCAGAATACTAGCTACTTTCGAAGACCTCCAAATCAGTAAATGGTAGACAGAATAGTGAATAAGCTTCTCTTCGGTTACAAGGAGGAATGGAGAAGTCGCTGAAGGACACGAGGGCAGTCAAATTTCAGAAGTAATTGCATTTTACTTTTTCCAGCAGTGTGTATTGGGAGTGATAACAGATGCCTAGAGGTCCTGAACGAGGAAGTGACGATGCAATCCCGGCAACTCGAGAATTATTTACAAATTGTCGGCACACCTCAAACAGCATGTTACTAGCACAAGATGTCACAAGAGAGGAGATTAAGCATGCTTGATGTTTAGTTTTTGAAAAAAACAAAGCTCCTGGTCCAGATGGCTTCAACGCAGGTTCTTCCCACAAAGAATGTGGCACATAGTGGGTGGGGAAGATGTAATCAACTCTGTTAGCTCCTTCTTCCAGACTCGTAGAATGCTTAAAGAAAATGAATGCTACATCCATTTTCCCTTATTCCCTAAAGTTGCTAATCCTACGAGGTTGACAGATTTTTGGTCCTATATCTTGCTGCAATTTAACAGTATACAAATGCATCGCGAAGATTCTAGCTGGGAGAATGAAAGTTGTTTACCATCCTTAGTAGGTCCGTATCAAAACAGCTTTTATCTCTGGACGGAGAATCAGCGACAATATGCTCTTTTGTCTCAGGAACTAATGAAAGGCTATCACACAACTACGGGTCCTGCTCGTTGTGCTATGAAAGTTAGTAAACCTGATGAATTGGCTTTGAACTACTCTGTTCGATATGGGATTTCGTTGATGCTACGTTGATAAAAATGGTGATTTCCCTAAGAAACAGTCATTGATTGGATCATGGTTTGTGTTACATCATGTTCAATTCTCAGAGATCAACGTCAACGGTGAACTTTGTTTGCGGGTTACTTTCCCAAGGGGGGAGAGGGCTGAGACAAGGGTGATCCATTATCTCCATATGTTTTGTTTTGTTCCTATGCATGGAATCTGTCAGGGCTGTTCTTTTGCAATAATGAGTGCCAACCAAAACTTCAAGTTCCACTGGAGATGCAAAGAAGAAGACAGAATTTCTCATCATTATTTTTTGCTTTGCCGACGGAGACTTGATGATCAATTTCAGCAAAGGGGGATGTACATTCAATCGTATTCCGTATGATCAAAAAATTTTGTGTACTCACAGAGTTTCAAGTTCTATTCAGGTCTATATCCAAATCCAACAAAAGTGACATCTCTTCTTGAGCCGGATTTTTCGTTTAGGAGCTGAGAGGGAACAGATTATCAGTATTCTTTGGTTTAGAGAGGGGGAGCTTCCGTAATGAAATATTTGGAGTGCTCTTATCTCGTCCATGAACTAAAGGCTGTTAATATGTAAGGGCCTCGGTGTGGATCGAATTACCGCCAAAGTTCGACAATGGACCTGTATAAAACCACTCTCTTTCGGCAGGACGGAGTACAACTGATTAACTCAGTCTTATTCTCCATCCAGGTCTATTGGGGCATCTCTATTCCTATTACCCTGGGAAGTAGTGAAAAATGCTTGAGCAAATTATGAGATCCTTTCTTTGGTCAGGTTCAGATATGAGCACTACCAGGGCTAAAGTGGCTAGTGGATCAGGTATGTCTTCAAAAAAAGGAGGGGGGGCTAGTGCATAAAAAGGATAGCAAATGGAACAAGATTTTGCCTTGTTGAAACATTATTTGGAACTATTGTGCGATGACTCAGATGCTCAAATCTGGTCTTACTTGGATCAGATCCAATCTCTATGCGAGGTTAGGAATTTTTGGACAATCAAGGCGCCAGGAAGCTGCTCTTGGCTTGGAGGGTAATATGAAAGATTCTAAAGCTCAAAGACCTTAGCATAGGAGCGATAGATGAAAGCACGTTTTCATTCTGGAGATGGAATGACAACCTTTCTCTATGGTTTTGACAAATTGGCATCCTCACAGCCGCTCGCTTATTGTACCTATCGTGAACGTTTTCATCTATGATTCAGGTATGGAAACAACAAAACGCTGAAGATAGTGAACGTGCTGATTAATAACTTAGGGAATAGAGGAGAATTCCTATCACAGTCATGCTAAAGATTGGCTGGAGGTCATCTCTACTTTCACGTTATATTTTTCCATTTTAGAAGCATATTCCTTCCACCTCTTACTCCTAAGGGGCACCAAAATAATGATTGAGTATGGTTGTGATTCGCCAAAAATCAGAGTTTCTCAATCAAAAAGTAGCTTGGGAACAACTCACTAAGAATTAACCATCATCAAATGGTGATTGGCATTGAACATCGTGTGGTTTCAAGAATGCTTCCCAAGACATTTGCATTTCTTCTTGGGTGGCTATCCAACGGAAACGTTCTCAACGCAGGATAGACTTACTCATCGGTTTGGTAGTTATTAGAATGGGTCCCAAATAGTTGCTTTATCACTCTGTCTCTGCAATAATGAAGATCACAAACCACTTGTTCTTTATTTGAATGCTCCTTTTTTAAAGCGAAAAGTTACAATATGATTAGAATTTTGGAAGTTTGTTTGTGATAGATGCGACATTGGTTGTTGCAAGAATGACAAAAAAAGCTATTGGATGAATGGGGATTCGATTGGCCACTGTCTCTATTGGCATGGAAAAAGTTCGTCAAACTTTTCTCGTAAACTGGGTTGTTCGCAGCTACAGTTGTATTGTTATCCTAAGGGCAACCCACCGAACGGAATTGCAAGGATCTTTGCAGATGTGTCTAAATGAGCGGTTGGGTCGAATTTGGTTTTTGATTCTAAATCGAATGTATCATTCGCCGATTAAGGCGCTTGTTTTTGATAAGGAATGTTCAACAAACAGATGAAAAATAAGGATCCAAAGACTGTTGGAGGGTCAATAACATGGACTCTTAATTATGTTTAGCTGTGGGTGTAATTTATTGTACCCCTAGCATATCTAGTTTGGTCCAAGATATAAATGTTTTGCTAAGAGTTTGTTGGTTTTGTTGTGTGGCTAGCCTGTAGCGTGCATCTTGGTGTTGGTTTTTTCGTTTCTGTAAAAACTATGTCCTCATTTGTAAATCTTGGGTATGCCCTTATATTGAAACTTTGATATCGTTTCGTAAAATTAATACATAAGTCAGCTTACCAAAAAAAAAAAAGTGGAAATGAAGGCTTTTCACTCTATTAAGCTCTCTACGCCTTTTACCTCACAGTGAACAGTTTGGGGGCTTTCTTTTGGAGGGAAAATATACAAATCAAAGTCAATAGCCTCGCAGCACTCTAATATATAATTTTCAGACTCAAGAACTCAATAAATATATCTGAAAAACAAAGCAAACAAAACTAGGATTACGAATTTTGCGAGTAGCTAATGCAAATTCGTTACGAATTGTGACGAAAACGAAGACACGAAATAAAACAGAAGCGAATGTTAGCCCGAAAGAAAACGAATTATCTTTGACTCCTAGATAATCCCAAATATAAGCAGAAACAAAATATTTGGACAAAACTAAACAGCAAAGATCAAACTCGAGGCAATTAACCTATTACGCAATTTTACATTAACAGATTGAAACCCAGACCAAAACGATTCGAAATGACCTCAAATCTGGAATATTTAGTATTGCAATACTGTTCATTGAACTATAGATCGCAGCGAAACTCGTGATCACGTGGTCACGCAAACCCACTAAAATCAAGATGAGATCTGATCCCGGATAAAAGCCGAAAACAGAGTCTGATTAGGAGTGCGACACAAATGGAAACCTCCCAAGGCACCAACACTACTGGAATGAGATAGAATGACGCCAGGCATAAAGCCAGTTGCAATCTTCGAATAAGTTCAAGATGGGATTCAGTTCGTTGAAGAACTGAAGAATGCAAGAATCACTCTCACACGTTAAAACTGAAAAGTTCAGAATAATAATCATCATAAAAAGCTGCCAAGAAATTGTGGGCTTACATGAGTTTAATAGTTTGAAAAGTTAACCCTAATGGACCCCTTATGTGGACGTTATATATGAGGTCCACTCAAAACTACGGGCCCAAAACGAGAGAACTGAAAGACCTATTTAACCTGATCCAGAACAAGCCTTGGACCCTAGCTCAAAACAAAGTTTTAATTAAGCCCAAACATTAAAGAAAAATAATAAAAATAAGTGACTGTCATTAAATGACCGACCAGCCCTTCTTTCCTTGATTAGCTAGGATTGAATAAGGAATCCTTAATAAAGAAAAGGATTCTGAAACATTAATGAATCCTTGCCAACACTCTAGGAGATTATATTTGCGTTAAAACTCATTAAAGATCCTTGTGGAAAACTAGGGAAATTCCCAAAACCAGCTCCCACATCCTTGGAGGAAAAGAATCCTAATTCAAATAGGAAGTCCACAAGTTCAAATGGAAATAAATAACAAAATCCATACAGCCTCTGTTGACCAGTTATTGGGGTGCCTTACCGAACTCCGATTAGACCTGCAATTTTAAAAACCCAAGGTAGTAAAAATATGTTGGAGAGTCCACATAAAATATTAGTCCGACATCCAACGGTCGGATGAGAATTATGATTGTTGCCGTAAACTTGGGATGATTGTTGCGCTTTTTATGCAAAATCCGTGAAGTCTAAACCTTTAAAACTTGGAATCGTATCCACATGGGCTGAAAACCGTATCATGTGCCCTTGTTGCTTGCAATAATTACAGGAATTTGAGGACAGTCTTAGGACATAAAATTACAACAAAAGGGGATTGTGTCGAGCGACTTTCTTCTATAGTTCTATTGCTTATCATTCATTTTTCTATCACATGAGAGACAACAATTCACCTTAGCCTAATATAAACAATAAAAAGACCTTTTCCTCTTATTCCATTAGCATTTCATAGGGTTTACAAAACAAGGGCTAAAATCACCGTTATATCCACATTACAAAAATAAGTTTTTTTAGAAGCAAAGTTGTTATGAGATGCCCGCTTTACTTGCGATATTAAGAGCCCGGCTAAAAAAATCGAGGGCAGTGTCTCTAACTGAGACTAGAAAAGACCCGCAGCCACCAAATGCGTCCGACGGGATCAAGTGGGGTTTTTTTGAGGCAATATAACATCCTAGGGTAAGTTTGAGGTGTCACTAAGCAATGGACAAAGCCCGCCCCCAGCAATGTCGCGGCGGGGGTTACAAAATGTG
Organism: Populus alba; assembly: GCF_005239225.2. Classification (NCBI taxonomy): domain Eukaryota; kingdom Viridiplantae; phylum Streptophyta; class Magnoliopsida; order Malpighiales; family Salicaceae; genus Populus; species Populus alba. The sequence goes on along the minus strand of NC_133287.1, from coordinate 13,384,722 downwards.
ATGTCCGTGGTTAAAGAAAAAAAAAAGAAAATAGCTAAAATCTTGAGAGGTAGTGTCGTTTTTTTGTACGAATTTAAATATGTTATTCCGTTCTCAACAATCCTCATTTAAACTTGCTTACTTCCCTGCTGATGTCCGCGGCCCCGCCCCAAGAGCGGTCTTTCCCCTCCTTTCGCGCAGATTTAGGTCCAAAAAAAGGGATTGATGTTGTTAACAGAAGAGCCCCCCGCCAGCTATATTTCCCCCATTTAGTCTCTAAGTATCTTCTGAAGTTTTTGGGTGGCTTTTAGTTGTTAGAGGTAATATGTCCATTTAAAAATAGTTGTTTCTGTTGGGAATTGACAGGGGCGATTTTATGTTTAATAGGATAAGTTATTGTTACTTAAATAGATATGTAACGAAGTGTGAGTGATAAGATATGAATTAATTCGGCAAAGAAAATTAGAAAAGGAGAAGAAGTCCCCCTTCACGATGAGAACAGTAAGTCTTTCGCCCAACTATTTTATAGATAGGATATTGGGGGATTGTTAGGAGTGTAGTTGAGAATAATGTAAATATTTGGGTTGGGTAACAGGGGGTGTGTGTTTTTTCGGGCTTTTTTGTTTTTAGGCAACCCAAACACCTACTAATGTGGTGAATTATGGAATTTTGAAAAATTTTTTCCCGCGAAAATATTGTCCGTTGAAACATGTGTCAATGCAAAAGTGTTTGGTTTCGTAGGTAGGAACGGAGATTAGTGTTGATTATTAATTAAACACTAAAGCTATGGGTGTGTTTAGTGGGGTGGTTTAGTTTGTTGAAGGATTTTAATGGTGAAGGTAAGAGTGAATGATAGGAATGTGGGCAGAAAATCATAAAAAAAGAAGATACCCATTTTATATATTTATTATACACCTAGATAAAGGTTTGGCCTTGCACAGGCGACAACACCCATACACATAACCCACTCTCTTTCCTAACTGAGGTTCTTTTGCCAAAAGTTTTTTCTGATAAACTTTTGTGAAACAAAAATAATATGGGATCTTGCAATCAGCTGATTAGCCACTTGTTAATTCTTCTTCACTTTCTTCGCTCTTATAGCTGCAACTCCCACAAACCACCAGAAAATAACTAGATGTATAAATAAGAGCTAACATACACAACACACTAGGGATATTTTAAAATCAATGACCAAAAAAAAGCAGTGTACTTTTTATAAGAATTTTATAAGACATCCTAGGTATTACTGCAGGCATCCCTGCATTCACAAAAAAACAAAAAATGCTCTTCCATAGAACGTATCATTCATAGCATGGTTCACAATAGAATGGCCAGAGAATGTGAATTTATGGAGAATTATGATATGTGGGTATCAGTGCATGAGTTTGCTACTAACCATATGCTATAACATCACAAGAGAAAGACCTTCCCAATTGAATTTGTATCCATAATTTATTTAAACACATATGCAAGTATTATTTGCAAAATTGAGATTTAAAGGAATAATGTCCATCAAAGTCAATGGCAGATACTCCCACTGAGCATTTGGGTTTGGCAGCTATCCAAACATTTTTATTCCAGGTGCCATAGTTTGTCATTATAATTTCTTCATCAGAATTTATTCTCTTCATAAAGTGCTTTAGAACAAAATCTGTTTTTTGTTCTCTTATATTTACAAGTAAAGAGCTGAAGTTGTGTGACTGGTATTGGAGCATAAAATATACTATAGTGGACAGAATTATGACGGTTTATTAGCAGATATGACAAAGCGGGAGAAATTGAAGTTTTTTCGTGATATCCTTCTAAATATAGCCAGCAAAACATGAAGTTTCAAAAAGCAGCTAAATCCCATAGTTTGTGTCATTATAATTCTTCATCAGTATTTATTCTCTTTTATGTGCTTCAGAACAAAATCTGTCTTTGTTTCCATTTACAGAGCTATATTCAATCAGATACATGCATACAAGACTGTTGCTTTCATGGATACAAACATGAAAAGCATAATTCTAGCCATACCATACATGCAAGCATATTATTACAAACTAGGAAAGAGCTGAAGTGTGTGATTGGTATCTCATAGAAATATACCAGGTGCGACAGAATATGACGGTTTATTAACAAGGTATGACAAATGGCGAAAGAAAATGAAGTTTTTTTTATCTTCAAAAATATAGCCAGCACAAAACATGAAGTTCAAAAAGAGCAAATCCCATAACAAAACTGAATGTTCAACTAGATTACCTTATATTTCAAGGAACTTTGAAAGTCGCCTAGCATCCAAGCATGTAATTATAATTTTTGAGCGCTTGAACATAGTCTATACCTGAAAAAAAATATTAAATCAAAGAATTAAGTAAGGGGGAAACCTCTTAGTTTTCCTGATTCACATTAAACACATGCAAAAAGAATTAAAAGACCAAAAAACCAGTCATTGAAAGAATGAAAGATGAAGGATCAATTTTAAAAATCTCACTTGACAATTAAAAAGACACGTTAATCAACAGAAAACTGATATTGAATCAACATATGCAGGAAAATACCTTTTTGTCATCTGGAATACGTGCACAACACATCTTTCCACGGCTAGCCTCACCGAATGTAACTACTGTCCTTGAGAACATTAAGACACAAGTGCTATAGGCCAATAATGGAAACATAGGACCGTAATTGATGGAAGGACTTGATTGCAAAAATAAACGCCTCATTAAAGTTCCTAAAATTAAATGTTCATTTGGATTCCTTATTAGAGTAGAAACACATGAGGGCACATACTATTTTGCAACAGGTTTTGAAGCAGATAAACCTCTTCCTTCTTGATACTTCACTGGAGTCATCATGCAAAGCAGACACTATTGTTCTTTGAAATGATATCAACATATGCAGTGGCTTCAGAAGGATCACTTCTGAATCTGATGAAGTAAAAAATTGTAAGCCCTTCTTGAGGGATTGCGAACCTCTTGTGTAAAATCACGTGGTCACGCAACCCACACACAAAGACATTTTTTGCCAATTCCCGGAAAGCCAAGTAAAAAATCAGGTTTGATAGGAGTGTGACACAAAGATAACTTGTCTTACCTTAGGCACCAAAAGCACTATTGGAAACATTAAACCCCCACCCAACGATATTGATTCGCGAACGAGAAGTATAAGGATTGACGCCACGAAGCAGTTGTTCTTCGATAAGTCGTTTTCAGTTCTATTTAGAGAACCAAGGACGGAGATTATCCCACCAACACACAACAAGTGCACCAAAGAAGTTTATTGATATGAAAATTGCGTAACCTTACATGTTTGTTTATGCCTCTATTTATACTGACTCTAAGACTTAAAAGAAACCCTAATCGGACCCCCCTTAGGTGGACTTATATGAAAAGCCACCACACTTACAATTGACCCAAATATAAATAATAATAACCAAAATACTAAGAAGAAAATAATAAAAATAATAAAAAATCGAGAATTACTTGTTCTGCAATATGAGTGCCAACCAAAACTTCAAGTTCCACTGGAGATGCAAGAAGGACAGAATTTCATCATCTTTGCTTTGCCGACGACTTGATGATATTCAGCAAAGGGGATGTACATTCAATAATCCGTATGAATCAAAAATGTACTCACAGAGTTTTCAGGTTCTATCAGGTCTATATCCAAATCCAAACAAAAGTGAACATCTTCTTGAGCGGTTATAAGGTTAGGAGCTGAGAGGAACGTCAAACAGATTACTCGTCAGTAATTCTTGGGTTTAGAGAGGGGAGCTTCCTATGAAATATTTGGGAGTGCCCTCTTTATCTCGTTCCAGACTGAAAGGCTGTTAATTGTAAAAGGGGCCTCGTGGATACGAATACCGGTGCCAAAGTTCGACATTGGGACCTGTAGAAAAAACACTCTCCACTTTTTCGCAGGGCCGAGTACACTGATTAACTCAGTCTTATTCTCCATCCAGGTCTATTGGGCATCTCTTATTCCTATTACCTGGGGAAGTAGTTGAAAAATGTATGAGCAAATTATGAGAGGCTCCTTTCTTTGGTCAAGTTCAGATTATGAGCACTACCGGACCAGGGTGCGGGCGAGGGTGAAGAGGAGTAAGGAAAAAGAAATTGAAGCAAAGCTAAAATGGCTTGGGATCAGGTATGTCAAGTATCCAAAAAAGGAGGGGGGGCATAGGCATAAAAAAGGGATATGCAGAATGGAACAAGATTGCCTTGTTTTGAAGAAAACAATTTGGAAACTTGGTGCAATGACTCAGATGGCTCAATCTTTGTCTACTTGGATTCAGATCCAATCTCTTGCAGGAGGTTAGGAATTTCTGGACAATCAAGGCGCCAGGAAGCTGCTCTTGGGCTTGCGGGGGAAAGATTCTCAAGCTTTAGATCCTTAGCATGGCCGAAGATGAAGCACGTCATCGAAGAAAGATGAATGACAACCTCTCTATGGTTTGACAATGGCATCCTCACAGCCCCGCTCGCATGAGCGTACTACGGTGAACGTTTCATCTATGATTCAGATGTATGGACAACACAACGCGATCAGTTGCAGTGTGGCCTTGATGTAATAACTTAGAATGGAGAATTCCTTATCATCGAAGCTCAGTGCTATTGGCTGGCATAAGTACCCCATTTTTAGAAGCTATTCCTCTTCCACCTCTACTCCATAAGGGGGGCAAAAGGACTAAGATTGTTTGTTGGTTAATTCGCCATATATCAAAGGAGTTTCTCATAGAATTTCTTGTCATATTAGATTCAGCTTTACGGATGGATTAAATTTCCAACTAAGATGCATTCATCATCATGGTGAAAATGATTTGTCCTGCAAATCAGAATCGTGTGGTTCATCATCCAAGTACGGAGATAATTTCACATTTCTGTTGGGTTGTAATCACAGGAAGATCTACCTTATACGCATTTTTTTTTTTGGTAAGCTGACTTATGTATTTAAAAGAAAATGATACAAAGAATATAATGGGCATACCCAAGATTTACAATGAGGACAGAAACGAAAACCAACAAATGGCTACAGGCTAGCCACAACAAAAACAAAAACTTGGACCAACTAGATATGCTAGGGGTACAAAAACAACCAGCTAAACATCAAATTAAGAGTCCATGTTTATTGACCCTCCAAAGTCTTTGGATCCTTATGTTTTCATCTGTTTGTTGAAACATTTCCTCATCAAAACAAGCTTATCAGCGAATGATACATTCGATTTGATCCAAAACCAAATTCGAAGTTTTAGACACATCTGCAAAGATCCTTGCATTCCGTTTCTTGCCATATACAATACACTGTAGCTGTGAAACCCAGTTTACGAGAAAAAGTTGACGAAACTTTTTCCATGCCAAGAGACAGTGGCCAATCGAATCCATTCATCCAAGCTTTTTGTCATTCTTGGAATGTCGCATCTATCACAAACATTCCACCATAATGCTTTCGCAAAGGAGCATTCGAAGAACAAGTGGTTGTGATCTTCATTATTGCAGAGACAGAGTGAGCACCTATTGGGACCATGAATACCAAACCGATGAAGTCTATCCTGCGTTGAGAGTTTCCGTTGGATAGCCACCCAAAGAAGAAAATGCATGTCTTGGGACAGCATTCTTGAACCACACGATGTCATGCCAATCAACCATTTGATGATGAATTCTGAGTTGTTCCCAAGCTACTTTGACTGAAAAACTCTGATTTGGCGAATCCAACCAAACAATCTCATCCTTTTGCCCCTTAGGAGTAGAGGTGGAAGGAATAGCTTCTAAAATGGGGGTGCCAGCCAATAGCATGAGTGATAGGAAATTCTCCATTCTAAGTTATTAATCAGCACGTTCACTCTCGCGTTGTGGTCCATACCTGAATCATAGATGAAACGTTCACCGTAGGTATCAGCGAGCGGGCTGTGTGAGGATGCCAATTGTCAAACCATAGAGAGGTTGTCATTCCATCTCCGATGACGTGCTTCATCTTTCGGCCCATGCTAAGGATCTGAGCTTTAGAATCTTTTCCCCAAGCCCAAGAGCAGCTTCCTGGCGCCTTGATTGTCCAGAAATTCCTACCTCGCAAGAGATTGGATCTGATCCAAGTAGACCAGATTGAGCCATCTGAGTCATTGCACAAGTTCCAAATATGTTTTCAACAAGGCAATCTTGTTCCATTCTGCTATCCTTTTTATGCCTAGCCCCCCCCCTCCTTTTTTGGAAGACATACCTGATCCCAAGCCACTTTAGCCCTGGTAGTGCTCATATCTGAACCTGACCAAAAGAAAGGATCTCATAATTTGCTCAACATTTTTCACTACTTCCCCAGGTAATAGGAATAGAGATGCCCAATAGACCTGGATGGAGAATAAGACTGAGTTAATCAGTTGTACTCGCCCTGCGAAAGAGAGTGTTCTACAGGTCCAATGTCGAACTTTGGCGGTAATTCGATCCACGAGGCCCTTACAATTAACAGCCTTTAGTCTGGACGAGATAAGAGGCACTCCCAAATATTTCATAGGAAGCTCCCCCTCTCTAAACCCAAGAATACTGATAATCTGTTCCCTCTCAGCTCCTAACAAACCGCTCAAGAAGATGTCACTTTTGTTTGGATTTGGATATAGACCTGATAGAACCTGAAACTCTGTGAGTACATTTTTGATCAATACGGATTTGAATGTACATCCCCTTTGCTGAATATCATCAAGTCGTCGTCGGCAAAGCAAAGATGAGAAATTCTGTCCTTCTTGCATCTCCAATGGAACTTGAAGTTTTGGTTGGCACTCATATTGCAGAACAGCCCTGACAGGATTTCCATGCATAGGAAAACAAATATGGAGATAATGGATCACCTTGTCTCAGCCCTCTCCCCCCTTGGAAGTAACCCGCAAGTTCACCGTTGACGTTGATTGAGAATTGACATGATGTAACACAAACCATGATCCAATCAATGACTGTTCTAGGGAATCCCATTTTTATCAACGTAGCATCAACGAAATCCCACCGAACAGAGTCATAAGCCTTCATCAGGTCTACTTTCATAGCACAACGAGCAGGACCCGTAGTTGTGTGATAGCCTGTCATTAGTTCCTGAGACAAAAGAATATTGTCGCTGATTCTCCGTCCAGAGATAAAAGCTGTTTGATACGGACCTACTAAGGATGGTAAAACAACTTTTCATTCTCCCAGCTAGAATCTTCGCGATGCATTTGTATACTGTATTGCAGCAAGATATAGGACGAAAATCTGTCAACCTCGTAGGATTAGCAACTTTAGGGATAAGGGAAATGGATGTAGCATTCATTTCTTTAAGCATTCTACGAGTCTGGAAAAAGGAGCTAACAGCGTTGATTACATCTTCCCCCACTATGTGCCACATTCTTTTGAAGAAACCTGCGTTGAAGCCATCTGGACCAGGAGCTTTGTTGTTTTTCAAACTAAACATAGCATGCTTAATCTCCTCTCTTGTTACATCTTGTGCTAGTACATGCTGTTGAGTTGCCGACAATTTGTAAATAATTGCCGATTGCATCACTTCCTCGTTAAGGACCCTAGGCATCTGTTTCACTCCCAAAACACGCTGGAAGTATGCAATTACTTCTGATTTGACTGCCTCGTGTCCTTCAGCGACTTCTCCATCCTCCCTTGTAACCGAGAGAAGCTTATTTCTATTCTGTCTACCATTTACTGATTTGTGAAAGTAGCTAGTATTCTGATCCCCCAAGCTAAGCCATTGTATCCTTGCCTTTTGTCTGAAAAAACACTCTTCCGCCCTGACAGTAGAAGCATAGTTACGAACAGCATCTCTTTCGCGCATACGCAATGTTGGATCCTCAGGCGCTGTATGCAGAGCTTGTTGAGCCCTATCCATGTGATCTTTTGCATCTTTGACTCTATCGGAAATATTGGAGAAGTGAGTCTTATTGAAATGTTTAAGTTTCCTGCTTTAGCTTCCTTAGTTTGCAACACAGTTGATACATTGGACAACCTCCTGAATGCTGATCCCATACTTTCTTCACCAAGGGCATGAACTCGTCATGATCCATCCACATATCGAAGAATCTGAATGGTTTCTTTATGTTCTGAACATTGCCAGTGACTTTTACCACCATGGGAGAATGATCTGATATAACCAGCAGGCAAGAATCTCGCTTCCGACAATGGGAAGCGCATATTCCACTTTCTCATTCACAAGCACTCTATTCTAGTTTCCGCATAATCATATTCTCAGGACATTGGTTCGTCCAAGTATAATGCATACCTGAATACCGAAGATCATCCACTTTCGCTTCACGTATACATGTTTCCAATCTGTCCATATGACCAGCCCACGTAGAAGACCCCCCTAACCTCTCTGACTGGTTGCGGATAGCATTAAAGTCGCCCATAAGAATCCATGGGGTTGACTCCCATCCATCACTACGACTCACAATATCAGACCATAAAGCCTCACGTACAGATGCATTATTGTCTCCGTAAATGATTGAAGTATTAAAACAGATATTGGTAGCTAATATCATGACAGAAACATGGATAGCCTGGTCTGACATTCCCAGAACATCCACCTTCACCAAATCAGCATTCCAACAAAACCCAAATACGACCACGACAAGAGAAATCATAATTATACAAGAATGACCAATTACGCATAAGAAGTTGCGAAACATTATCTTTATTCCTGTCTCTAACCCGAGTTTCAACCAAACCAAAAAAAACCATCCTCTCTTGATGGATGAGCTGACGCAGTTCTGAATGCTTTATGGGATCATTCAAACCTCTAACATTCCAACATCCAATAATCATAGGGAAATAGAGAGGAGTACCAAACATCAACACACGGATTACCTTGACTTGCCCCCCTCGAGGAGCCAGATTTCTTACTCTTCTTTGAAAAGCCTGGAGAACCCGTTTTCTTTTTTTCTAGAGAGTCTCTAGCCTTGCTAGCTAACTGATTAATAAAGTTTCCCCGTCAGAAGAAATCGGACTTTGCGGACTTGTTGGGATCAGTGACGTCGACTCCTTATCATCATCTTCCTTACCTGTACCACCTCCCATAACTCCAATATCAACATTCACCTCATGACTAACAGGGTTCATGGTTGCATTACAGATGGTTGAACTTTGATCTAAAGAAGTACATGCATCCCCTTCCTCCGGCACCATGTCTGCTCGTAAGCTCTTCAAAATAAGAGGAGAGGTAGGATTTTCATCTTCATAACAACCAGCATTGGGCACATCTAATGTCGCAGATTCATTCGTATTACAATCAGCACTATGTAAAGCAGATGCTAAAACAACCATTCTCATTACAATTAAGCTCTTTAGATGCCAAACAATCATTCTCACCAATCGTAACACCCTTATTTCGTTTACCAACTACCTGCCATTGAAGCTGATTCTGCTTATTATCTGCATGTTTAGAGTTCACAGCTCCTATTTTCCTTTTGCCCTCTGCCCCCATTGTACGATCATCAACTTTACTGGTAGCACATATCGCTGTGGTATGTCCAAAGACATTGCAATTATTGCACCTTGAAGGAATCCATTCATAATCCGCTGAAATTGTTATGAATAACCCATTTGGACAGCGAAGGTCGTATTCCTTCACCAGCGTTTTCGAAGCTTCTATCTCAACGCAAACTCTTGCGTAGCTAAGCCTTTTACGCAACAATGTAGTAAGGTCAGCATGAAGGGGAACCCCAATAGCACTCGCTACACAACTCAGCCCCTTAACAGTCCAATACTCGAGAGGAACATTGTAGAGCTTAACCCATACCGGAACTCTATCCAGATCATCTTTCAAAAATTGCATGTTCGGATGCCAACGTTTAAGCACCAAAGGTCTGTTGGCCATGTGCCATGGGGCTCTCTCCAGAACATTAGTGGCGCGATCGACAGAATCAAAAGTGAAGAGAAAGAATCCATTATCAGAAGATAAAACTTCGGATAGACCGTGGGAGCCCCATATTCTTTTAGCAATAGAATTAACAACAGGATAGGGTAATTTCTGACCCACGAAATGACCAACTAGAGTGGATTTCCAAAGTTCACAGCCATCCTCAAACACATCAAGTGGAGGAGCTACTGTCACACGACCATCAGTTATTGCGGGGGGAGCAAAATGCAAGTTACGGACTGGATTCATATCAAGGGACATCCTACCCTTATTTTTCATCAACATCAGAGCCCTTCAAAGCATTTAAAAAAATTCAATTTGGGGCTAAGGGTGTAGTTGTTCTTGTTGCTTAGACCCAACCTTCAACTCATCACCTTGAGAACCCAACACAGGATTCATGTCATGACTATTTAGCATGTCTTGGAGCTCTAATTGTAAAGTATGTCCAGATTTAACTCCATTGTGTTGTTCAATGTCAGAGCTAACCATTGGAACAAATTTGACAGCAGAACACAAAGACAATTTGGCAGCATACAAATACTAGAAAAAACTCAGTCCAAGAAGCACTAATAAGTGACCAGCACTATGATTGGAACACCGATCAGTTCAAACATCCCAACGGTTCAAAGGAAGATACACATGTTATGTATAACATATTCAAAAATCAGCACAGTTTAACGGTTGGATCGCCGCAGATCTTAATTATACCGAAACTGACCTGAGAATGACGACCTTCTGTTGAACATGTAGACAACGTTGCTGGAGGCTTACTTTCTAATCTCCACCGTTCAGAATGTGTATCATAACCATATGCATCACATATCCAAAAATAAGCTTGATCCAACGGTGGAAGAAGGAGAAATATGCCGGCGGCTCTGACTATTCCGAGAAGGATTTCTCCAGAAATATTCAAATGGCTGGCTTCCGCAGGAGGAATCCAATATGGACGATCCCTCTGGACAGAATGTAGGCAATATAGATGTTCACAACATACCAAAAAATAGTCTGGATCCAACGGTATAACAAGGCAAAACGGGCCGGCGACTCTGACAGCACTAGGGGGTTTTCCAGAAAATTTCAATTGTCCAGATTTCTTAAACGGCGGAAGCTTTAGAAGATCCCTCCGGTCAGAATGTAGACAATAGTTCAGTTCACAACATAACCAAATCTTGGCTTGATCCAACGGTGGTCGCCGGAGATATGGCTGTTGGAGCACCGCCCCTTTGAATCTTTCCTCTCTAACCTCTCTCTATGTTCTTGTGGGTTTAGGTTTTTATACGCATTGTCATTCACCTTCTCTATAATACGAAATGGACCGTCAGCTCTTGGCATCAACTTGGACTTACGTTTGCTTGGAAATCTGCCCTTGCTAATATGAATCCAAACAAGATCTCCAGGTTCAAACCTGACCATCTTTCGCCCCTTGTTAGCTTGTTTAGCATACTTTGTTGTTTTCTCCTCAATATGTAGTCGAACCTGCTCATGTAGTTTCTTCATCAATTCTGCCTTTCTAATTCCATCCATAGATGTCCTCTCATCAATTGGAATATGAACAAGATCAATAGGAACACAAGGATTAAAGCCATAGACAACCTCAAATGGTGAAAATTTTGTAGCCCCATGCACACTACGATTATATGCAAACTCCACAATCGGCAAACAAGTATCCCAACTCTTCAAATTCTTATGTATAACAGCTCGTAACAAAGAAGATAAAGTTCGGTTTACTACCTCAGTTTGTCCATCAGTTTGTGGATGACATGCCGTACTGAAAAGTAACTTTGTTCCAAGTTTCCTCCAAAGAGTCTTCCAAAAGTGGCTTAAGAACTTTGTATCACGATCAGAGACAATGCTTTTAGGAATTCCATGCAAACGAACAATCTCTTGAAAGAACAAATCAGCAACATGTACTGCATCGTCAGTTTTCGTACAAGGAATGAAATGGGACATTTTGGAGAATCGATCAACCACCACCATTATTGAGTCCTTCCCACGTTGTGTTCTCGGTAGTCCAAGTACAAAGTCCATGCTAATGTCCATCCATGGTTGCTCTGGAATAGGCAGTGGCATATAGAGTCCATACGCATTCTCTTTACCTTTAGCTCTCTTGCAAATAGCACATCTTTCAATCACCTTGTGTACATCCCGTAACATGCTGGGCCAAAAAAAATGTTCTTTCAGCAACTCATAAGTCTTCTTCTCCCCAAAATGACCACTAAGACCACCACTATGAGCCTCTCGCACAAGCAACTCCCGTAACGAACCTGAAGGAATACACATTCTGCCCATTTTGAACAAGTAACCTTCATGCATAAAGAACCCATCACAAGCTCCCTTTGCACACTCGGCAACCACATTAGCAAAGTAGGAATCATTGGCATACTGATCCTTCACCTGTTCAAAACCCATCAGCCTTGCATTCAACATAGAGATCAGTGCGTACCTCCTAGAAAGAGCATCAGCAACCACATTAACTTGCCCTTTCTTATACTTTATGACATAAGGAAATGACTCCATGAACTCCACCCATTTAGCATGTCTTCGATTCAACTTGTTTTGCCCCTTAAGATACTTCAAGGCTTCATGATCAGTATGTATAACAAATTCTTTAGGCAACAAGTAGTGCTGCCATACCTCCAGAGCCCGAATCAAAGCATAGAACTCCTTGTCGTAAATAGAGTAGTTCAAACGCGCTCCATTTAACTTTTCACTGAAGAATGCAATCGGTCTCTTTTCTTGCATCAAAACAGCACCAATTCCAACCCCGGAAGCATCGCACTCTATTTCGAATGTTTTAGCAAAGTCTGGAAGTGCTAAAACTGGAGCTGTACACAACTTTTCCTTAATTAGCTCGAAAGCTTTCTGCGCATCTTCACTCCATCTAAACTCCTTCCCTTTTTTCAAGCATTCTGTCATAGGAGCAACAATAGAGCTGAAGTCTTTCACAAATCGCCTGTAGAAAGAAGCTAAACCATGGAAACTCCTCACATCAGTGATACTAGCAGGTTTTGGCCAATCTCGAATTGCCTCAATTTTCTCCTCATCAACTCTAACTCCCCTGCTAGAGATAATATATCCAAGAAACACGACACTTTCTTTACAGAAGTAACACTTTGTGAGTTTCCCATACAACTTAGAATCTTGCAAAGTCTCAAACACAACTCTAAGATGCTTCACATGATCATCAAAGGTCTTGCTATACACCAGGATGTCGTCAAAATATACTACAACAAACAGCCCAATATACTTCCTCAAAACATGATTCATAAGCCTCATAAATGTACTAGGCGCATTAGATAACCCAAACGGCATAACCATCCATTCATATAACCCCTGTTTAGTTTTAAATGCTGTTTTCCATTCATCTCCCTCTTTCATTCTAATTTGGTGATAGCCACTCATCAAATCGACTTTAGAAAACAATGCAGCACCATGCAACTCATCAAGCAAATCATCAAGTCTGGGTATAGGAAATCGATACTTAACTGTTATTTTGTTGATAGCGCGGCTGTCCATGCACATCCTCATGGTACCATCCTTCTTCGGTACAAGCAAAGTAGGTACGGAACATGGACTAAGTGATTCTCGCACATAGCCCTTCTCTAAGAGCTCACCGACCTGCCTTTGAATCTCTTTTGCTTCCTCTGGATTACATCTGTATGCTGGTCTATTAGGAAGTGAAGCTCCCGGCACCAAATCAATTTGATGCTCAATACCACGAATAGGTGGTAATCCTTTAGGTAATTCATCTGGAAACACATCTTTAAATTCTTCAAGTAATTCCTTAATCTGTCTTGGTAAGTCCAATCCTTCTACTTGTAGTAGTTTGCTTTGCCCATACCATGAAAACAAGCCCTGTTGTGGCTAATGCTTGTTTGATGTCTCCTTTTTTGGCTAACAACAGCCCCTTTCGTGATGTCACCTCCTTTTGTTGGCTTCGTAACTGATCCTCTCTAACTTGTTGAGAACTCAGTGGTAACAAGTTCACCTTCTTTCCATTCAGCATAAAAGAATAAGTGTTCTTTCGTCCATTGTAGGTCACATCCTTATCAAACTGCCATGGACGACCCAGCAACAAATGGCTAGCTGACATTGGTGCAACGTCACATAAAACCTCGTCGTGATAGGTTTTAATGGAAAAAGGTACACGAACTTGCTTTGTCACCCGAATCTCCCCATTCTCATTCAGCCATCGCAAACTATAGGGTCTGGGATGTGGAAGGGTATTTAAACCCAATTTCTCCACCAAGGTAGTTGACGCAACATTAGTGCAACTTCCATTATCAATGATCATCCCGCACACCTTATCTCGAATCTGACATCGAGTATGAAAGATGTTCTCGCGTTGCTCATCACTCACGTCAATTTGTGCATTCAGAACCCGTTGAACAACCAACAAATCTCCCTTCACTGGTTCGAAATCCTCTTCTTGTTCCGCCACTTGTACCTGATCTTCGTCTTCAGTTTCAACCTCATCTCCACTGATCAGCTCTCCATGATCCCCATGCAAAATCATCACCCTTTTATTTGGACATTCCGAAGCAATATGCCCATGTCCCAAGCACTTGAAGCACTTGATGTCCCGAGACCTCCTAGGGTGTTGAGGTTCTGTCACCTTCTCCTTTCCCTTCAAAGAATCAAAACTGGTATTCCCCTTGCTAAACTCCACCTTCTCATCTCGTTTAGGCGTGCTCCATGTTCGTGTAGGCGTAGAAACAGCCCTTGTCGCGCTTGACGTAGTTACACTAGTTCGGACACCTCCTCGTCTCTGCTGCCTCTCTACTCGGGTTGCAAGCTTTATAACTTCCTCAAGGAAGATGTACGGTTGTAACTCAACAACATTAGCTATATCCTTCCTCAACCCTCCAAGAAATCTAGCTATTGTTTGCTCTTGAGGTTCCATCAATTCACATCGAATCTGTAGCAATTCAAACTCTTTCACATACTCTTCCACAGTCAAAGATCCCTGTCGCAAAGTCTGAAGTCTGATGTATAGCTCCTGTTTATAGTAATCAGGAACAAATCTCTTCTTCATCACTCTTTTCATAGTTGCCCATGTTGCAATCTCCTCCTCTCCTTCCCTTCTCCTCTGAATCTTTACGTTTTCCCACCATAAAAGAGCATAATCTGTAAACTCAAGTGCTGCCACCTTGCACTTCCTTTCTTCAGAATATTCGTACCATTCAAACACCTTTTCAACCTTCTGAATCCACTCCAAGTATTCCTCAGGTGAACTACTTCCTCTAAACGGTGGAATTTTAAGTTTGAGACCATTAGGAGGATTATAATTCTGCCTTCTTGGTCTGACCCTATCATCAGCCTCGTCATCCCCATCTGGATCTTCGTCAGCTTCTATAATATCATTTCGTGGCACCCTAAGTGCTTGCCTCAGTTGGGGTTGCAAATTATTTCTTTGCAACCTTTGCATAAGGGTATTCAACTGTTCACGAATTCCAGTCATCTCATCCCGAATCTCAGCATGAGATCGTTGTAAGCCCATGACTTGTGCCTGTTCCAAACTTAACCCTCTTGGCAAATCTTCTTTATCTCCGGCCATAGTTAAGTCTGTCAACCTCTGTTCCAGCAAACCTTTCTTCTTCTTGTTGTTGTTTTTGGCTCCTGTCTTAGATCGCAACTGATGCTCTGATACCAGATGATGTGCCGTGAATGATTTGAAAATCAGCAACAATGATTATAATGAAAATGGATGAAGGATGGGTCTGGTTGTGTTGTCTTTCTTTTGGTATTTAGGCTGGATTGTAGTGATTTAAGGTAAATAAGATGGAGATAAACTAGAATGATACTTTGATAAGTCGATCTGGACGCCACAAAGATCAATCTAGGATTTCGACGCCACACTCTTTGTGATTGAAGAGTGATAAGTCAGGTAGGGTTCTTCACAAAACGAATTTGGAAGAACAACTCTTAATTCTCTGAATTAAGTTTTCAAATCTTGGCCAAAAGTGTTTATTTCATATTCTGATACATATTTATCTTTGGAACATCCCTCCAAAGTTAGGTGAATTCAACATGACAGAAGTCAAGCCTAAAAACTAGACTTTTAATAAAGCAAGTAGACATTTAACTAACACACGTTTTTTGTTGACATTTCTAAAACATATGCAGACGAAATTTAAAACAGCCATAACTTTTGACACAAAAGTCCAATGCACTCATGGTTGGACAATATAGAAAGATCACGTTCTGAACTTGAATTTTACCTACATAAATCTTGTTTTCACATGCATTGGATGACTTCAAATTCGGGTTCAAATCCATCTACTGTTCTGACCGTAAACAGCATCAATTCCTTCACTTGCATTATCAATCCAAATACAAGTAGCCCAGCATGAAAAGAACCATTAAGGGCTTTTCCCATCTCCAAGTTCCAATTGTAGGCAAATAAGCACCCTTGAACCAATTTCAAACTGATTGCTAATTTTTAACTCCGACGCAGCTTCAATCATTGCAATTTGATTCGTCAAGGCCCGTTGTAGTTGTTTCGCTCTCGCTCTTGTCATTGGACCATCTGAATCCTCTTGCATATTAGATTCAGCTTTACGAGAAGGATTATAATTCCCATGATGCACATCATCAGCCCCGACCTTCCCAATTGAATTTGTATCCATAATTTTTAAACACATATGCAAGTATTATTTGCAAAATTGAGATTTAAAGGATAATGTCCATCAAAGTCCAATGGCAGATACTCCCCACTGAGCATTTGGGTTTGGCAGCTATCCAAACATTTTATTCCAGGTGCCATAGTTTGTCATTATAATTTCTTCATCAGAATTTATTCTCTTCATGTGCTTCAGAACAAAATCTGTTTTGTTCTCTTTATATTTACAAGTAAAGAGCTGAAGTGTGTGATTGGTATTCATAAATATACTAGTGGACAGAATATGACGGTTTATAGCAAGATATGACAAAGCGGGAGAAATTGAAGTTTTTCGTATCCTTCTAAATTATAGCCAGCACAAACATGAAGTTCAAAAGCAGCTAAATCCCATAGTTTGTGTCATTATAATTCTTCATCAGTATTTATTCTCTTTATGTGCTTCAGAACAAAATCTGTCTTTGTTTCCATACAGAGCTATATTCAATCAGATACATCATACAAGACTGTCATTTCATGGATACAAACATGAAAAGCATAATTCTATGCCATACATACATGCAAGCAATATTTACAAGTAAAGAGCTGAAGTGTGTGATTGGTATTCATAAATATACCAGTGGACAGAATATGACGGTTTATTACAAGGTATGACAAAGCGAAAGAAAATGAAGTTTTTTTATCCTTCAAAAATATAGCCAGCACAAACATGAAGTTCAAAAAGAGCTAAATCCCAGAACAAAACTGAATGTTCAACTAGATTACCTATATTCAAGGAACTTTGAAAGTCGCCTAGCATCCAAGCATGTAATAAATTTTTGAGCAGCTTGAACATAGTCTATACCTGAAAAAATAAATCCAAAGCATTAAGTAAGGAAACCTCTTAGTTTTCCTGATTCACATTAAACAATGCAAAAGAATTAAAAGACCAAAAACCAGTCATTGAAAGATGAAAGATGGAAGGATCAATTTTAATCTCACTTGACAATTAAAAGACACGTAATCAACAGAAAACTGATATTGAATCAATATATGCAGGAAATACCTTTTGTCATCTGGAATACGTGCACAACACATCTTTCCACGGCTAGCCTCACCGAAGTACTACTGTCCTTCAAGCATTAAGCAAGTGCAAGGCCAATAATGGAAACATGGACCGTAATTGATGGAGGACTTGATTGAAAAATAAACGCCTCATTAAAGTTCCTAAAATTAAATGTTCATGGATTCCTTATTAGAGTAGAAACACATGAGGGCATACTTTTGCAACAGGTTTTGAAGCAGATAAACCTCTCCTTCTGACTTCACTGGAGTCATCATGCAAAGCAGACACTATTGTCGAAATGATATCAACATATGCAGTGGCTTCAGAAGGATCACTCTGAATCTGATGAAGTATAAGCCTTCCTGATGCGAACCTCGTGATCACGTGGTCACGCAACCCACACACAAAGACACCAATTCCCGGAAAGCCAAGTAAATCAGGTTTGATAGGAGTGTGACACAAAGATAACTTGTACCTAGGCACCAGCACTATTGGAAACATAAACCCCCACCCAACGAATATTGATTCGCGAACGAGAAGTATAAGGATGACGCCACGAAGCCAGTTGTTCTTCGATAAGTCGTTTTCAGTTCTTTAGAGAACCAAGGACGGGAGATTATCCCACCAACACACAACAAGTGCAACAAAGAAGTTTATTGATATGAAAATTGCGTAACCTTACATGTTTGTTTATGCCTCTATTTATACTGACTCTAGACTTAAAGAAACCCTAATGGACCCCCCCTTAGGTGGACTTATATGAAGCCCACTTACAATTGACCCAAATAAGTAATAGTAACCCAAAAACTAAGAAGAAAATAATAAAAATAATAAAAATCCGAGAATTACCATCCTAAATATGCTAGAATTAAATTTGTGTTGCTGCCCCCTTTCCTTTGATGTCTTTGATTAGCTTGGATAAATTTCCTCCTTTGTTGCTGATTTAATTACTTTCCTTCATATGTTAGGAAAAGCATTAAATAGTCCTCCCCTCTTTAGGAATAAGATATGGCTAACTTCCTTACTTAATTAGGAGAATAATAAGTTGTTGGCTTTTTATCCTTGTAGCATTAGGAAACAAAACAAACCTAACAAGGTTGGTATTGCGCTGGACATATCAACCCCTTGTTCCACATGAATTGGGCTCTTCTTGGACCTGAACTAGATGAATTAAAGGCTGTCCTTCATGCTCCTTAAATGTCCCAAACCCTTCTAGGTCTATCTTGCTCCATAAGTTCTGAACAAGCCCATTCAATGCTTCTTTAAGCTTATTGACACGACCAAAAGCTTAATGTCTTCTCCCAAGTGCAGGAGTGTCAAAGTAATAAATAACCCGGCAAGACCGGGGTCGAACCACAGAGAGGTTAATTGTATAAATTATAAATAACAACGCAACAATAACAATAATAACGATAATAATAACAATAGTAGTACTAGTAGTAATAATAATAATACTCAGTACGTGGCGTTGTTATACCTGAAAATGATCTAAAAGATCGGGTCACAGGTTTCCAGCCTATATACTGAGTTTATGAACAGATAACAACAACAACAACAACAATAATAAAGAAGAGAAGGAAGAAATTAACGAGAACTTTGAGTTGAAAGATTAATGTAAGGATTAAACAACGATAAAAATAAATGTCAAGGTTAGAGGATCCACTAATAGTACTTCAAACAAGTATAGTATAAACTCTTATTACTCAATTGGAAACCACACATAAAGGAGGTTCCAATCAGATTATAAATTGTTAACATGATTACATTAGTTATCTTATTCGAATAAAGCTAATACTTGTAAATGTTGGCAGACATTCATGATTATAACTTATGTTAACAACAAATCAAGTTCCTTTCATAGCTCAGGTGTCGGTTATACCATACAGTATGGGCTATGAAAGTACCAAGTATTTGTTATACCAAGTGTTATACAACACATAAATCTAGATTAACCATTTAACAAGCAAAGTATTAAAAGTGAACAAGATAACAAATATAAAACATGTTAGTATCCAATGTTAAGGTCCATGTTAAGTTTATATTATACTAATTCTTACACCATTAGTGTACCCTTTTCACCTTGACATAATTAACTTAGCTAAACATAATGAAAGAAAGAAACATAGATGAACAAGATAAGAACATAAATGAGAAAGAAGTTAACTAAGTAAAGGAAAGGAAATTAAGTGCATAAACTTGATATTAATGAAAGCAAAACATAAGCAATATAAAGAGAGAAAGCAAGAGCATGATCTTGATCTGGAAACCAAGATGCCTCAATACATGGTAAGTGCCTCCTTTTATAGGCCAAAATTTGGAACTATTGATTTGTTAATTAATTGATGAGCCACATCTTGACTTGGTGACAATCCTTATCTTCTTGTCTGAACAAGACATCATTGCTAACATCATAATTTGCCCAGAATCCTCAGGAATGTTCTAGGAAATTGTCTCAGCTTTCCAACAAAAAAAAGATGAGGTCATTTGGACTTCTAGAACTTAAGAAATGGGGGTGAACACTAAATAGTGTCTGGGCTGCGGACAGCTTCGGACTTCTTCGTTGTTTCTTCAGTTTGGACTTCAAAACAGCCTTTTTAAATCTTGGGCTCCTCATGAAAGTTGTAGGCCTTTGTCTTACCTTTCCATCCATATAAAATGGACCTAAATCCGAGATCTAGAGCTCCAGATATGATCCAATTACCGAGCAATGTTCCGGTTTGGACTGCACCGCCATCTCTTTTCTAAGTTTGGCCATCTCTTTGTCCTTTCACTTTCAATACTTAAACTCATCAATCAATCCTTTTTATTTATGTGATAGGCCTGCATTTAAGATGAGCATTTACCATAAATTAAGGTATCTTATAGTATCAAACTTGTTATTATAAAACATGCTTTAGTTAAGGAGTTATTGATACTTCAAGTGCAAAATGATGATATAAAACCTTGATAAACATGCACTTTTAAGTACTAATCACTTCTTTGCCCTAGCTCTTGTGATTGGCCCAATTGGCACCTCCAATGGATCGTTGGCATGATTACGCTTAGTGTTGGGCTGATACGCATCATCCCCTCTCGCTTCAAAAGGATTCGACCTCGAATCATTGCCTACATCAAACAAAGTAAGATCAGAAACATTAAAGGTAGCACTAACACCATACTCGCCTGGCAAATCAACTTTATAGGCTTATAGGCATTGTCATTGATCCTCTCAAGGATCTGAAATGGCCCATCTCCTCGTGGTTGTAGCTTTGATTTCCTATGGGCTGGAAATCTCTCCTTGCGCATATGCACCCAAACCCAATCGCCGGGCTGAAAGACAACATGTTTGCGCCCCTTATTGGCTTTGGTCGCATACACACGATTCAATCTGTTGCCGCACACTCTCATGGAGTGTTTTCACCACCTGTGCTTTACGATTACCATCCAAACTAACCCTTTCATCAACAGGCAAAGGAATCAAATCCATTGGAGTTAAAGGGTTAAATCCATACACAATTTCAAATGGTGAAAATTCAGTAGTAGAGTGCACACTACGATTATATGAAAACTCTATAAATGGCAAACAATCTTCCCAGTTGTGTTAAGGTCCTATTAACTACTTCGGTTTGTCCATCTGTTTGGGGGTCACAAGTAGTTGAAAACAACAGTTTAGTACCCAATTTTACCCATAACACCTTCCAAAAATAGCTAAGGAACTTAACATCTCTATCAGAAACAATGCTCTTAGGGACCCCGTGAACAAATCAGCAATGTTAGTGGCATCATCGGTTTTATGACATGGAATAAAGTGTGCCATCTTTGAAAACCTATCAACAACTACAAAGATTGAATCCCTACCCCGTTTTGACCTAGGTAAACCTAAGACGAAATCCATCGAAATGTCTACCCATGGTTCCTTAGGTACAGGCAAAGCGGTATACAAGCCCTGTGGTTGAGTCCTAGACTTTGCTTTCCTACAAGTTATGCATTTATCTTTTTTTTGGTAAGCTGACTTATATATTAAAAGAAAATGATACAAAGAATATAATGGGCATATCCAAGATTTACAATGAGGACAGAAACGAAAACCAACAAATGGCTACAGGCTAGCCATAACAAAACAAAAACTTGGACCAACTAGATATGCTAGGGGTACAAAAACAACCAGCTAAACATCAAATTAAGAGTCCATGTTATTGACCCTCCAAAGTCTTTGGATCCTTATGTTTTCATCTGTTTGTTGAACATTCCTCATCAAAACAAGCTTATCACGAATGATACATTCGATTTGATCAAAAACCAAATTCGAAGCTTTAGACACATCTGCAAAGATCCTTGCATTCCGTTCTTGCCAGATACAATAGACTGTAGCTGCGAAACCCAGTTTACGAGAAAAGTTGACGAAACTTTTTCCATGCCAAGAGACAGTGGCCAATCGAATCCATTCATGCGCTGCACATCTTTTTTCATTTTAGGCCAAAACAAAATATGAAAAATGATGAAACAACACCTAGATATGTTGGATATGATGAAAATAAACTGTAAGAAACGAAAGCAACAGAAAGAAAGCGAATTCAAAAGTTGACGCAAAACAGACTCGTTTACGATGAGTTAAGTCCGGATCTGGAACCTAAAGTCAATGATGTCCAATTGAGTTAAAATTTCAGATATAGTGCTCTACCAACCCAAATAGACAGAATATAAATTTTTAGCATCTTAAGATAAGGTTTGATAGACTGACGCAAAAGCGTTATGAATCAGACCTAATTAGACCCGAATTTGAAACCCAAAGTAAACGATATCCAACTGACCCAAAAATCAATATGTGGTGCGATTAGGGTCCCAGTAATAAGAGAATCAAATTTGAGCTCATTCTAAGTTGATTTGGTCAAATTTTCCTTTGTTTAGTTTTCTACGACAGAAACAAACGAATGGCTTTTTTTTTTTTTCCTTTTTTTTATGCCACTGATATATTTTGGTCAGGAACAAAACGAAATAACTTTTTTTTTTTTTTTCTGATATGATACCAAATCAAGAGAAGAAATTGGACACTATGGAATTTTTTTTTTTTTTTACGGAAACAACAAGAAACGAAAATCTCAGAAGGATATAACCTGATTAATGGAGCCAAGCTCTGATACCAAATGATGCGAACCTCGTGATCACGTGGTCACGCAACCCACACACAAAGACACCAATTCCCGGAAAGCCAAGTAAATCAGGTTTGATAGGAGTGTGACACAAAGATAACTTGTACCTAGGCACCAGCATTATTGGAAACGTAAACCCCCACCCAACGAATATTGATTCGCGAACGAGAAGTATAAGGATGACGTCACGAAGCCAGTTGTTCTTCGATAAGTCGTTTTCAGTTCTTTAGAGAACCAAGGACGGTACCTGATTTACTTGGCAGAGCGGGACCACGTGATTGTGGGTTGCGTGACCACGTGATCACGAGGTTCGCATCACACACTCCTATCAAACCTGATTTACTTGGCTTTCCGGGAATTGGTGTCTTTGTGTGTGGGTTGCGTGACCACGTGATCACGAGGTTCGCATCATACCTGTTCCAGGCATGTATGAAATGAAAGAATTGGAGGACTCACTTGATAATCGAACCTATGCTTCAATTAGCCAACGAATATCTTCAAGAATTCCATGGTTCATTAACAACCTCAATCTTTCACACCTAGTATGGTAAATTTTTGTAATCGCATTCTGAGGCAGAGCGGGAAAATACTTTTTCAATTTTTCAAGAGTGGTGTCCATTTTCAACTGAGAATTGGGGGAGAGATTCAAAGAAAGTAGAAAGAGCAAAGAATTGCACAAATATATACACATATATTAGTTATCATGGGAAACTGAAAGAATCGACTTAAGAGTCACGGAGTACCGTTATCCGCCATTTGATTGGGGTGAGAGACTAGCAAAACAAAAGTCACACAAAAAAAATGTGAGAAAAAAAATCAATCTTTATATACAGGATCACCCAATTCAATAGAGTCATTTTCAACTGAAAAATTATCAAAAAAAAACTTTCAAACAATGGCCATTTACCTTGAAAACATTACCATTCTTTGGATTTTCGATATCACAGGCCCCATATGGATACACATGTTTAACAATAAAAGGACCGCTCCATCTTGATCTTAGTTTTCCAGGAAATAAATGGAGTTGAGAATTATAAAGCAAGACTTTTTGATCAACATTGAATGTTTTTCTCAGTATTTTCTTGTCATGAAACTCTTTGATTCTTGCTTTATGAATTCTTGAAGCTCATTTATTTGCAATTTTCACAGTTGGCTAGCATCATCAATGTTTGAATTGAAAGCTTTAATAGCCCAATAAGCTTTATGTTCAATTTCCACAGGCAAGTGATAAGGTTTTCCATATACTGGTCTATAAGGTGACATACCTAACGATATTTTATACGCAGTTCGATAAGCCCAAAGTGCATCATTAAGTCTTAAAGACCAGTCTTTCCGATTAGGGTTCACCGTTTTCTCTAAGATCTGTTTTATCTCTCTATTAGCAACTTTATGTGTGATTCCATATTTCTTCATTAAAGACTCAAATGGCTTGTTGCAGAAATATGTTCCACCTTTGTTAAACTTTATCACTGTTTTGTGATCATTGGTTCGACTTAGAATTGCCTCTATCCATTTTGAAACATAATCTACTGCGACCAATATATACAAGAAACCAAATGATGGAGGAAATGGACCCATAAAATCTATACCCCAACAGTTAAAGATCTCAATGACAAGAATAGGATTTAAAGGCATCATGTGACGTTTCGAAATAGATCCCAACTTTTGACAATTTTCACAAGTTTTGCAGAATGCATGTGAGTCTTTGAACATGGTGGGTCAAAAAAATCCACTTTGTAAGATTTTTGCAGTTGTCTTTCTTGATGAGAAATGACCCCCACATGCCTTAGAATGACAAAATTTAATGACACTACTTACATCATTGTCAGGAATGCATCTTCAAAATATTTGATCAGGATAATATTTGAATAAATATCTGCCACAACATTTTCGGTGCCTTTCTTGTCTTTGATTGTGATATCAAATTCTTGAAGTAACAAAATCCACCGCACCAATCTAGCCTTAGAATCTTTCTTAGAAAGAAGATATTTCAATGCTGCATGATCACTAAAAACAACAACAGGTGAGCCAACAAGATAAGATCTAAACTTGTCACATGCCAATACTACTACAAGTAATTCTTTTTCGTGGTAGTGTAATTCATTTGAGCACTATTTAAAGTTTTACTTGCATAGTAAATCACATAAGGTTTCTTATCTTTTCTTTGTCCCAAGACAGCACCCGCGGCATAATCACTAGCGTCACACATTATTTCAAAAGGTAGTGACGAATCAGGAGGTTGAATGACAGGAGCAGAAGTAAGCAAGCTTTTAAGTTTAACAAAGGCTTTTTCACATGGTTCAATCCATTCAAAAACATTTTCCTTTGTTAGAAGGTTATACAATGGTTTAGATATTACACTAAAATCTTTGATGAACCTTCTGTAAAAACCAGCATGTCCTAAGAATGATCTAACATCTTTAACAGATTTTGGTGTTGGAAAGTTGGCAATTAACTCAATTTTAGATTTGTCACCCTCAATTCCTTTCGATGAAACAATGTGACCAAATACAATGCCGTTTGTTACCATAAAATGACTTTTTTCCCAATTCAGTACAAGATTCTTCTCTTCACACCTATTCAAAACCTTTTCCAAGTTAGTTAAACAATCATCAAATGAATCACCAAAAACAGAAAAATCATCCATAAAAATCTCAAGAGTTCAACCATATCACTAAATATGTTAAGCATGCATCTTTGAAATGTGGCTGGTGCATTACATAATCCAAAAGGCATTCTTCGATATGCAAAAGTACCAAATGGACATGTGAAAGTAGTGTTCTCTTGATCTTCCAATGCAATTTCAATTTGATTGTAACCTGAATAGCCATCTAGGAAACAATAAAATTCTTGACCTGTAACTCTTTCTAGGATTTGATCCATGAAAGGTAAAGGGAAATGATCTTTTCTAGTCATTGAATTAAGTTTCCTATAGTCAATGCACATGCGCCAACCAGTAATAGTCCTAGTTGGAATTAACTCATTTTTCTCATTTGTTATCACAGTGACTCCAAAATTTTGTGGTACAACTTGGGTAGGACTTACCCATTTGCTG
The DNA here is from genome assembly GCF_005239225.2 of Populus alba. NCBI lineage: Eukaryota > Viridiplantae > Streptophyta > Magnoliopsida > Malpighiales > Salicaceae > Populus > Populus alba. The sequence continues at coordinate 13,359,034 of NC_133287.1, read as the reverse complement.
TCAAAAATAGGATAAATGATTCCATTATCTAGAAGCTTAATGACTTTATTTTTCACTACTTCTTTCATATTAGGATTAAGTCTTCGTTGCATTTCTCTAGATGGTTTAGCATTTTCCTACAAATAAATCTTGTGTGTGCAAATAAAAGGACTAATTTCTTTTATGTCAGCTATAGTCCATCCTAATGCATTTTTGTGCATTTTCAGAGTCTGTAATAACTTACCTTCTTGAGTGGATTAGGTTTGGAAGAGATTATTACCGGAAAAGTTTCATTTTCTCCTAAAAATGAGTATTTGAGATTGAATGGTAACATCTTCAAATCAGGTTTTGGTGGTTGAACAGTTGAAGGTATGGACTCAATTGATTGTGGTGGCAATTCTTCAATTTATGGTCTCCAATTACATGCCTTTGCTTCTTCCTGAAAATAAAACATTTGTAACTCGTCAGGTTCATCAATCTCAGTTTCACTAGAAGTGGTTTGAAATTGATCATTAACTAATTTTTCAATAAAGTCCACTTCCTGTAAATCATTATCATCTCCAAGTTGCTTGCAAATGTTGAAAATATTCATCTCCAATGTCATGTTTACAAATGATAGCTTCATCAGTCCATTCCTACAATTAATCAATGCATTAGAAGTGGAAAGAAATGGATGTCCTAAAATGACAGGAATTGAATTACATGCTTCAACAGGTTGTGTATCCAAGACAATAAAATCTATAGGGTAAATGAATTTATCAACTTGTACTAACACATCCTCAACTATTTCTTTAGGCACTTTTACAGATCTTTTTTTTTTTTTTTTGGTAAGCTGACTTATGTATTAAAAGAAAATGATACAAAGAATATAATGGGCATACCCAAGATTTACAATGAGGACAGAAACGAAACCCAATAAATGGCTACAGGCTAGCCACATCAAAACAAAAACTTGGACCAACTAGATATGCTAGGGGTACAAAAACAACCAGCTAAACATCAAATTAAGAGTCCATGTTATTGACCCTCCAAAGTCTTTGGATCCTTATGTTTTCATCTGTTTGTTGAAACATTCCTTATCAAAACAAGCTTATCGCGAATGATACATTCGATTTGATCAAAACCAAATTCGAAGCTTTAGACACATCTGCAAAGATCCTTGCATTCCGTTCTTGCCAGATACAATACACTGTAGCTGCGAAACCCAGTTTACGAGAAAAGTTGACGAAACTTTTTCCATGCCAAGAGACAGTGGCCAATCGAATCCATTCATCCAAGCTTTTTTTCATTCTTGGAATGTCGCATCTATCACAAACATTCCACCATAATGCTTTCGCAAAGGAGCATTCAAAGAACAAGTGGTTGTGATCTTCATTATTGCAGAGACAGAGTGAGCACCTATTGGGACCATGAATACCAAACCGATGAAGTCTATCCTGCGTTGAGAGTTTCCGTTGGATAGCCACCCAAAGAAGAAATGCATGTCTTGGGACAGCATTCTTGAACCACACGATGTCATGCCAATCAACCATTTGATGATGAATTCTTAGTTGTTCCCAAGCTACTTTGACTGAGAAACTCTGATTTGGCGAATCCAACCAAACAATCTCATCCTTTTGCCCCTTAGGAGTAGAGGTGGAAGGAATAGCTTCTAAAATGGGGTGCCAGCCAATAGCATGAGTGATAGGAATTCTCCATTCTAAGTTATTAATCAGCACGTTCACTCTCGCGTTGTGTTCCATACCTGAATCATAGATGAAACGTTCACCGTAGGTATCAGCGAGCGGGCTGTGAGGATGCCAATTGTCAAACCATAGAGAGGTTGTCATTCCATCTCCGATGACGTGCTTCATCTTCGGCCATGCTAAGGATCTGAGCTTTAGAATCTTTCCCCAAGCCCAAGAGCAGCTTCCTGTCGCCTTGATTGTCCAGAAATTCCTACCTCGCAAGAGATTGGATCTGATCCAAGTAGACCAGATTGAGCCATCTAAGTCATTGCACAAGTTCCAAATATGTTTCAACAAGGCAATCTTGTTCCATTCTGCTATCCTTTTTATGCCTAGCCCCCCCTCCTTTTTTGGAAGACATACCTGATCCCAAGCCACTTTAGCCCTGGTAGTGCTCATATCTGAACCTGACCAAAGAAAGGATCTCATAATTTGCTCAACATTTTTCACTACTTCCCCAGGTAATAGGAATAGAGATGCCCAATAGACCTGGATGGAGAATAAGACTGAGTTAATCAGTTGTACTCGCCCTGCGAAAGAGAGTGTTCTACAGGTCCAATGTCGAACTTTGGCGGTAATTCGATCCACGAGGCCCTTACAATTAACAGCCTTTAGTCTGGACGAGATAAGAGGCACTCCCAAATATTTCATAGGAAGCTGCCCCTCTCTAAACCCAAGAATACTGATAATCTGTTCCCTCTCAGCTCCTAACGAACCGCTCAAGAAGATGTCACTTTTTTTTGGATTTGGATATAGACCTGATAGAACCTGAAACTCTGTGAGTACATTTTTTATCATACGGATTGAATGTACATCCCCTTTGCTGAATATCATCAAGTCGTCGGCAAAGCAAAGATGAGAAATTCTGTCCTTCTTGCATCTCCAGTGGAACTTGAAGTTTTGGTTGGCACTCATATTGCAGAACAGCCCTGACAGGATTTCCATGCATAGGACAAACAAATATGGAGATAATGGATCACCTTGTCTCAGCCCTCTCCCCCCTTGGAAGTAACCCGCAAGTTCACCGTTGACGTTGATTGAGAATTGACATGATGTAACACAAACCATGATCCAATCAATGACTGTTCTAGGGAATCCCATTTTTATCAACGTAGCATCAATGAAATCCCACCGAACAGAGTCATAAGCCTTCATCAGGTCTACTTTCATAGCACAACGAGCAGGACCCGTAGTTGGTTTTAACTCACCTAGATTGAGACTTTAAAAAACCGAATATGGAAGTAAATTCACACTTTTACAGATCTATCAGCAAGTAAAAGAGTTACAGAAGTTGGTTTTAACTCACCTAGATTGAGACTTTAAAAAACCGAATATGGAAGTAAATTCACACTAGCTCCAAGATCAAGTAAAGCTCTTTCAATTTTATGTTCTCCAATAAAGCAAGAAATTGTAGGACAACCAGGATCTTTATATTTCAAAGCATTATTATTCTGAAGAACATCACTTACTTGTTTGGCTAAAAATGCTTTCTTTTTCACATTCAGTTTTCTCTTCACAGTATATAGATCTTTCAAAAATTTAGCATAGAAAGGTACCTGTTTAATAGCATCCAACAAAGGTATATTGATCCTTACCTGTTTGAAAGTTTCAAGGATTTCACAATTATGATTGACTGTCCTTTGTTTGGTCATGGCATGAGGAAATGAAAGTGCTGGCGGAGAATCAATCTCTTCTTTACAATGTTCAAATTCAACCCCTTCCTTATCCTCAGAGATTGACTCATCATCTTTCTCACAAGGTTCAAGAGTGGGTTTTTCAATAACCTTACCATTGCGAAGAGTGATGATTGATTTGACTTGATCTATATGTTAGCTTCCGGAACTACTTGCATTTGCATTGTATTGCCCCTTTGGATTTTGCTGTGGTTAAGATAGAAACTTACCTTTCTCTTGAAAACTGAGAGCAAATGTGAATTTTGTAAGAGCATCTTTAAAATTTTTCATGCTTTGAGTAAGTTGAGTGTTGATTGTCTCTTGCTTTTCAATGCATGCATGCATGCAATGTTTCCTCAAGATTTCTTCTAGGAGGTGGAGCATAAGGAGTTGTATATCCATGAGAATTTTGGAAATTATGGTGGGCTTGAAACGGTGGCTGTGAAGTTTGTGCATTATTCTTATCACTCTTTCAACTGAAATTTGGGTGATTTCTCCAACCAGGATTGTATGTTTGCGAGTATGGGTTATGATTGGGCCTTTGGAAACTGTTTAAAGCATGGGCTTGTTCATGGAGGCATTCCTTGAAAGAAGGCAAAGTTGGACAGTCATTGGTTGCATGTTCATTTGTTTCACAAATTTGACACACAATGTCTTGAACAAATTTTAATTGAGCACTCCTTTTCAATTCTAGTGCCTTGACTTTTCTAGCTAAAGATGTAAACTTGGCTTGGAAGTCATGATCTTCCCTAAGGTTATACATACCTCAACTAGATGTATTAGATTGGGTTTTACTTGGTGCCTCATAAGTGCCCGTAGTGTCCCAATTTTACGCATTTTCAGCTAGCAAGTCTAGGTACTCCATTGCTTCATTAGGTTCTTTATCTTCAAAAGTTCCATTGCACATCAATTCAACCATTTGCCTATTTTTAGGTGTTAATCCTTCATAAAATTATGAAACCAATCTCCATGTTTCAAAACCATGATGAGGGCAAGTATTAAGCAAGTCTTGATACCTATCCCAACATTGGTAAAATGTTTCACCTGGTTTTTGGGTGAAAGTGGTGATTTGTCTTTTGAAAGAGTTGGTTCTGTGAGATGGAAAAAACTTCTTTAAAAATTATTGTTGCATTTCATCCCAAGCACGAATGGATCCTGACCTAAGATTTTGTAGCCATGTTTTTAGCTTTTATCTTTTAATGAAAAACGAAAAAGCTTTTAATCTAATGGTATTCATACTACAATTTAAGTCATTATAGGTGTTACAAACTTCTTCAAATTCTCTCAAATGCAAGTATGGATTTTCTAGATCTAAGCCATGAAAAGACGGTAAAAGTTGAATAATGCCTGGCATAAAATAAAAAAGGGATGCATCTGGAGGGAAAACTATGCATGAGGGTGCACTTGTTCTTGTGGGATTCATATGGTCTCTAAGTTTCCTAACACGGTTGTTCTCATTATTCTCATTATGAAGTGACTAGTTATCTTCTTTGGCCTTATTTTCTGAAAATGATGAGGATACCCTACAAAGTCTACCACTTAATGTACGTGACCAAACACTCATGCACATGTAGAAAGAGAATAAAAGGAAAAAGAAAACAAAAGAAACAAAGTTAGATACAAGAAAAGTGAAAAGAGAAAACAAAATAAATACTATAATTTGTACAAGAATTTACCTCCCCGACAACGGCGCCAAAAACTTGACACGACCAAAAGATTGATGTCTTCTCCCAAGTGCAAGAGTGTCGAAGTAATAAATAACCCGGCAAGACCGAGGTCAAACCACAAAGAGATTAATTGTATAAATTATAAATAACAATACAACAACAACAACAACAAAATAATAATAATAATAATAATAATAATAATAATAATAATAATAATAATAATAATAATAATAATACTTAGTACGTGGCGTTGTTATACCTGAGAATGATCTAAAAGATCGGGTCACAGGTTTCCAGCCTATATATTGAGTTTATGAAAAGATCAAAGAGATATATTATATAATATAAACAGATTTCTGATGCGAATGAACAAGGCAGGACCAACAATGTCAGGATCCTTGATCAAACACAGAGCATACTTAATGTACGTAAAATATAACAAGAATTTAAATAGTAGTAGTAGTAGTAATAAAAGAGGAAGAAATTAATGAGAACCTTGAGATGGAAGATTACTGTAAGGATTAAACAATGATAAAAACAAATGTCAAGGTTAGAGGATTCACTAATGGTACTTCAAACAAGTATATTATAAACTCTTATTACTCAATTTGGAAACCACACACGAAGGAGGTTCCCATTGGATGATTTGTCATTAATAGCTCATTATAAATTGTTAACATGATCATATTAATTATCTTATTTATGTAGCACCAAACTTTTAAATATTTTCAAGAATTCATGATGCTTACTTATGTTAACAACAAATCAAGTTCCTTTCATAGCACAGGTGTAAGTAATACCATACGGTTGGGCTATGAGAGTGCCAAGCATTTGTTTTACCAAGTGTTATACAACACAAATCTAGATTAACCATTTAACAAGCAAGGTATTAAAAATTAGTAAGATAAAAAGATAAGACATGTTAATATTAAACATTAAGGTCCCTTTTGAGTTTACATTATACTTATTCTTACACCATTAGTGATGCGAACCTCGTGATCACGTGGTCACGCAACCCACATGCAAAGACACCAATTCCCGGAAAGCCAAGTAAATCAGGTTTGATAGGAGTGTGACACAAAGATAACTTGTACCTAGGCACCAGCACTATTGCAAACGGAGACCCCCACCCAACGAATATTGATTCGCGAACGAGAAGTATAAGGATGACGCCACAAAGACAGTTGTTCTTCGATAAGTTGTTTTCAGTTCTTTAAAGAACCATGGAAGGGAGATTATCTCACCAACACACACACACACACACACACAAAGTGCGGCAAACAAGAAGTTTTATTAATCTGAATTGTCTAACTTACATGTCTGGTTATGCCTTTATTTATACTGACTCTAGACCTAAATAAACCCTAATGGACCCCTTATGTGGACTTATAGGATGCCCACTTACAATTAAACCCAAATAATATAAATAAACCTTAAACTAGGAAGAAAATAACAATAAAATAAATAAATCCAAATTTAATATCCTAAATATGATAGGATCAGATTTGTAGCCCTTTAGAAGTTCTATATAAGCTAGGAGAATCAAATCTGAAGGTAGAATTAGTTTTGAAATCTTCTTTCCTTTTTGTAGCTAGGATGAATAAGGAATCCTTGTAAGAAAAGGATTCTGAAACATTTATGAATCCTTACCACACTTGGAAATTATGTTGCAGCCAATTAAAGGTCTTTGTAGAATTAGGAGATTCCCAAAATAAGCTGCCACATCCGTTTAGGAAGAGAATCCTAGCCAAATAGGAAGTCCACAAGTCAAAAGGAAGTAAATAACAAAACCCGTACAACCTCTGTTGACCTGTGTTTGGATGCCTTGTCGAACTCCAATTGATATGATATTTTAACCCAAGGTATGAAAACATGTCAGGAGCCTCCACGTAAAATTTTAGCCCGATCCAACGGTAGGATTGAGAATTATGACTATTTCTGTAAAACTGGATAGTTGCGCATTTTATGTCAAAATCCGAATTTGACCTTGCCTGGATCGTATCAATTAGTGTAATAGTTTCACCTTGACATAATAAACTTAGCTAAACATAATGAAGAAGAGAAACATAAATAAACAAAACAAGAACATAAATAAGATACAAGTTAACTAAGGAAAGGAAAGGAAATGAAAAGTATAAACAAGATATTAATGAAAGCAAAGCTTAAGAATTACAAAAAAAATATAAAGAGAGAAATAAAGAGCATGAACTTGATCTGAACAACCAAGCTCCCAAATACATGGCAAATGCCTCCTTTTATAGGCCAAAATTTGGAATTATTGATTTGATGACTAATTGTTGAGTGGGTGGCCAACTCTTGACTTTGTGAAAATCCTTATCTTCTTGTCTAAATAAAACAAAATTGCTAGCATCAGAACTGGGACCACTTGAAAACATGAAAGTTGTAGAAAATTGACTCAGCTTTCCAGGAAAAAACAATGGAGGTCATTTGGACTTCTAGAACTCTAGATATGGGCCAAACACTGAATAGTGTTTGGGCTGTAGGATAGATTCGGACTTCTCCGTTGTTGTTATAATTTGGACTTGTTGCGGTAATTGGGTCATATCTCGAGTTCTAGATGTCAAAATGATCTCAAATGTTTACACAAATTCAGAAGACATAGGCCTACAACTTTCATGTGGACACCAAGATCTAAGAAGGTCGTTTTCAAGTCTAAATTATAGCAACAATGGAGAAGTCAAATTTTTTTTCTTGGAAAGCTAAGAGAATGTCCTAGAACTTTCATGTGTACATATGGTTTCAGTTCTGATGTTAGCAATGACGTTTTATTCAGACAAGAAGATAAGGCTTTTCACCAAGTTAAGATGTGGCCACCCACTCAACAATTATTCATCAAATCAATAGTTCCAAATTTTGGCCTATAAAAGGAGGCATTTTCCATGCATTTAGGCATCTTGGTATTCAGATCAAGATCATGCTCTTGCTCTTTTTCTTTGTATTTTGTAATGTTTAAGTTTTATTTGATGTTATATTAATCTCTTGTTTATGCTCTTCATTTCCTTTCCTTTATTTGTATAATTATGTTCTTATCTTGTTTATTTATGTTTCTTTCTTTCATTATGTTTAGCTAAATCTATTATGTCAAGGTGAAAAGGGTACACTAATGGTGTAAAAATAAATATAGTATAAACTCAACATGGACTTTAATGCTTGATATTAACATGTTTTATATTTGTTATCTTGTTCAGTTTTAATACTTTGCTTATTAAAGGGTTAATCTAGATTTATGTTGGATAACACTTGGTACAACAAATACTTGGCACTTTCATAGCCCATATACTGTATGGTATAACGGACACCTGAGCTATGAAAGGAACTTGATTTGTTGTTAATTTGAGTTATAATCATGAATGTGATGCGAACCTCGTGATCACGTGGTCACGCAACCCACAATCAAGATTGAGATCTGATCCCGGAAAGCCGAAATAGGTCTGATATGAGTGCGACACAATGGAAACCTGCCCCAAGGCACCAACACTATTGGAATGAGTAGAATGACGCCACAAAGCCAGTTAATCTTCGATAAGTCAGATTCAGCTCGTTCAAGAACTGAAGAATGCAAGAATCACTATCACACGTTAAAACTGAAAAAATTCAGAATAATATTCATCAAAGCTGCCGAAATTTTGGCCTACATGAGTTTAAATAGTTCTTGAAAAGTTAACCCTAATGGACCCTTTATGTGGACTTATATGAGGTCCACTCAAAACTGGCCCAAAACCCTAAAATGAAAAGCCCATAACCCAAAAATGAAAAGCCCATAACTTAATCCAAAGAAGCCTTGGATCCTAGCTTAAAACAAAGTATGAATTAAGCCCAAACAAGCCTTGGGCTGTAGCTAACAAAATAAAATAAAGCCCTTATCTCATGGCCCAAATAAGGTTGTATTGGACCCCTCTTCAACATGGATAAGATGTACTAGGATCTCCTCTTGATACTCCAATGGACCTTCCAATTCTGACTTGGTGGAAACCTTCAAAACCAATGCATTCAATGCGTCTTTCAATGTCTTTGTCTTGGACCGAGTCATTGGTCGATTTGGAACATGTAATGGGTCCTTGCTGGTGTTTCTGGGCTGTTCCGCATCATCCCCTCTCTCCTCGAAAGGATTCGACCTCGAATCAAAATCTGTGTCAAACAAAGTAAGATCAGCAACATTAAAGGTAGCACTAACACTATACTCACCTGGAAGGTCGATTTTGTATGCGTTGTCATTGATTCTCTCTAAAACCTGAAAAGGACCATCACCACGAGGCTGTAATTTTGATTTCCTTCGGTTAGGAAATCGTTCCTTACGCATGTGCACCCATACCCAATCACCGGGTTGGAAAACAACCAGTTTACGTCCCTTATTTGCTTTAGAAGCGTAAAGTCTGTTCTTTTTCTCTATTTGTAGTCGAACTCCCTCATGGAGTTCTCTCACCATCTTTGCCTTCTTTTCACCATCTAAACTTACCCTTTCTTCAAAAGGTAAAGGAATTAAGTCCATAGGAGTTAGTGGATTAAAACCATAAACAATTTCAAAAGGAGAAAAAGTAGTAGTTGAATGCACAGTTCTATTATAAGCAAACTCAACAAAAGGCAAACATTCTTCCCAACTTTTCAAATTCTTTTGAATTACAGCACGTAAAAGTTGGGATAATGTTCTGAAGCATAATGTCCATGTCCCTGACACCTGAAACATTTAACATCACGAGTACGTTTAGGTTGAGTTTCAGATTTACCTTTGGGATCAGTAGGGACATCAACTTTAGCCTTTGGTGGTTCAGTTCTAGAAGGACCAAAGGATCTTGGGCGGACAGTGCCCTCTCTCTTTAGATTCGGCTTCCAAGATGATGACGAACCCGAATTAAACGCTGGCCGAGCATGCCCCCTCCTAAGTTGTCTCTCAACCTTCGTCGCCATGTGAACCATGTCCTCTAGCTCCACATAGTGCTGTAGCTCAACCACATTAGCAATGTCCCGATTCAGACCTTGGAGCTTCAGATATAAGTCTCTATAATAGTGGTTTGGCACAAATCGTCTCCTCATTAAGACTTTCATCTCCCCCCAAGTCTGAACGGGTCGCTCGCCATTCCTCCTCCTACTGATCACAATCTGATCCCACCAAATCAACGCATACTCCGTAAACTCAATTATCACCAATTTCACCTTTTTCTGTTCAGAATAGCTATGGCAATCAAAAATCCAATCTACCTTTTCTCCCACTCCAAATAAGCCTCGGGATCGTTTTTACCTTGAAAGGTAGGAATTTTCAGTTTAATGGTGTCCAAGTCCCCATCCATATCTTCATAAGTGCTCATGCCACGGAAATTCACATTCCTCCTAGCCCTGTTCGGTCCAGACCTGATTCCTTGGCCAGCTGATGCAAAATCATAGTCATCTTCTCCCGCATCTGCGTTTTCATCAACAAACTCTTCAAAATCAGATCTAACATTCCATGCAGCCATACAGACCGTATTTCCCCGTCGATCAGCCCCACTATTCTGTTGCTTTATCGAATTCACCTCATCTTTCAGATCCTTGTACGTCTTAGACAACAGCTCAAGTTGCTGGCCTATGGATCGCAATTGGAAAGCTACGTCAACGTTTTGTGTCGCTGATTCGTTGTTTTCAGACATTCTTTGAATCTGCAAAATTTGGTCAGTAGCACAAATATATCCTCACACCTCTCGTGTATCACACAAACAAAAATGAAGGCTTTTCACTCTATTAAGCTCTCTACGCCTTTTACCTCACAACTTGCTTTCTTTTGGTTCTTTAGGAACTGAAATCAACAAATCAAAGTCAATAGCCTTCGCAGCGCACTCTAAATATAATTTTCAGACTCAAGAATCAATAAATATACTGAAAACAAAGCAAAAGAAAACTAGGATTACAATTTTGCGAGTAGCAATGCAAATTCGTACGAATTGTGGACGAAACGAAGACACGAAATAAAACAGAAGCGAATGTTAAGAAAACAATTACTTGACTCCTAGATAATCCAAATATAGCAGAAACAAAAATATTTGGACAAAACTAAACAGCAAAGATCATGTTTTGAAACTCGAGGCAAATCTAACCTATTACGCAATTTTACGTAACAGAATTGAAACCCAGACCAAACGATCTCGAAATGACCTCAAATTCAATATTTAGTATTGAAATACTATGAAAACACCAAAAATCAATTTATAGGTCGTTCTATAATGTCTAGGTACCCAAACCCCTTGTATGATCAGTTTGCAGCAGAATTGAACCTCCAATTAAAACCTCCAGAAACCGATATCAAAATAATCCCAAGTTTAATATGTGATGCAATCGCATACCCAATACTCAGAATATGAAGTTTCAATAGATTCCAAGGTGTTTTACCTAGGGTTCACTAAGAGTAGTGTTTTGCGGCAGAATTGAAACTCGAATTAAAACCTCAAGCAAATAATATCAGAATAAGCCCAAATTTGATATATCATGCGATCCCACCCCCAATAGATTGAATATGAAGTTTAAATTGATTCTGAGGTGGTTTGCTTATGGTTCACCAAGATTTGTGTTTCTGCGGCAAAAATTGAATGATCCTTCAAATTTCAACTAATCACTCTTTTCTCTATTTCTTTCTGATTTTTTTTTCTTTTTAACAAACTGATATGATTAGAGGCAGTAACAAGATGAAATATAAACTTTTTTTTTGGTAAGCTGACTTATGTATTAAAAGAAAATGATACAAAGAATATAATGGGCATACCCAAGATTTACAATGAGGACAGAAACGAAAACCAACAAATGGCTACAGGCTAGCCACAACAAAACAAAAACTTGGACCAACTAGATATGCTAGGGGTACAAAAACAACCAGCTAAACATCAAATTAAGAGTCCATGTTATTGACCCTCCAAAGTCTTTGGATCCTTATGTTTTCATCTGTTTGTTGAACATTCCTTATCAAAACAAGCTTATCGCGAATGATACATTCGATTTGATCAAAAACCAAATTCGAAGCTTTAGACACATCTGCAAAGATCCTTGCATTCCGTTCTTGCCAGATACAATACACTGTAGCTGCGAAACCCAGTTTACGAGAAAAGTTGACGAAAACTTTTTCCATGCCAAGAGACAGTGGCCAATCGAATCCATTCATCCAAGCTTTTTGTCATTCTTGGAATGTCGCATCTATCACAAACATTCCACCATAATGCTTTCGCAAAGGAGCATTCAAAGAACAAGTGGTTGTGATCTTCATTATTGCAGAGACACAGTGAGCACCTATTGGGACCATGAATACCAAACCGATGAAGTCTATCCTGCGTTGAGAGTTTCCGTTGGATAGCCACCCAAAGAAGAAATGCATGTCTTGGGACAACATTCTTGAAACCACACGATGTCATGCCAATCAACCATTTGATGATGAATTCTTAGTTGTTCCCAAAGCTACTTTGACTGAGAAACTCTGATTTGGCGAATCCAACCAAACAATCTCATCCTTTTGCCCCTTAGGAGTAGAGGTGGAAGGAATAGCTTCTAAAATGGGGTGCCAGCCAATAGCATGAGTGATAGGAATTCTCCATTCTAAGTTATTAATCAGCACGTTCACTCTCGCGTTGTGTTCCATACCTGAATCATAGATGAAACGTTCACCGTAGGTATCAGCGAGCGGGCTGTGAGGATGCCAATTGTCAAACCATAGAGAGGTTGTCATTCCATCTCCGATGACGTGCTTCATCTTCGGCCATGCTAAGGATCTGAGCTTTAGAATCTTTCCCCAAGCCCAAGAGCAGCTTCCTGGCGCCTTGATTGTCCAGAAATTCCTACCTCGCAAGAGATTGGATCTGATCCAAGTAGACCAGATTGAGCCATCTGAGTCATTGCACAAGTTCCAAATATGTTTCAACAAGGCAATCTTGTTCCATTCTGCTATCCTTTTTTATGCCTAGCCCCCCCTCCTTTTTTGGAAGACATACCTGATCCCAAGCCACTTTAGCCCTGGTAGTGCTCATATCTGAACCTGACCAAAGAAAGGATCTCATAATTTGCTCAACATTTTTCACTACTTCCCCAGGTAATAGGAATAGAGATGCCCAATAGACCTGGATGGAGAATAAGACTGAGTTAATCAGTTTGTACTCGCCCTGCGAAAGAGAGTGTTCTACAGGTCCAATGTCGAACTTTGGCGGTAATTCGATCCACGAGGCCCTTACAATTAACAGCCTTTAGTCTGGACGAGATAAGAGGCACTCCCAAATATTTCATAGGAAGCTCCCCCTCTCTAAACCCAAGAATACTGATAATCTGTTCCCTCTCAGCTCCTAACGAACCGCTCAAGAAGATGTCACTTTTGTTTGGATTTGGATATAGACCTGATAGAACCTGAAACTCTGTGAGTACATTTTTGATCATACGGATTGAATGTACATCCCCTTTGCTGAATATCATCAAGTCGTCGGCAAAGCAAAGATGAGAAATTCTGTCCTTCTTGCATCTCCAGTGGAACTTGAAGTTTTGGTTGGCACTCATATTGCAGAACAGCCCTGACAGGATTTCCATGCATAGGACAAACAAATATGGAGATAATGGATCACCTTGTCTCAGCCCTCTCCCCCCTTGGAAGTAACCCGCAAGTTCACCATTGACGTTGATTGAGAATTGACATGATGTAACACAAACCATGATCCAATCAATGACTGTTCTAGGGAATCCCATTTTTATCAACGTAGCATCAACGAAATCCCACCGAACAGAGTCATAAGCCTTCATCAGGTCTACTTTCATAGCACAACGAGCAGGACCCGTAGTTGTGTGATAGCCTTTCATTAGTTCCTGAGACAAAAGAATATTGTCGCTGATTCTCCGTCCAGAGATAAAAGCTGTTTGATACGGACCTACTAAGGATGGTAAAACAACTTTCATTCTCCCAGCTAGAATCTTCGCGATGCATTTTGTATACTGTATTGCAGCAAGATATAGGACGAAAATCTGTCAACCTCGTAGGATTAGCAACTTTAGGGATAAGGGAAATGGATGTAGCATTCATTTCTTTAAGCATTCTACGAGTCTGGAAGAAGGAGCTAACAGCGTTGATTACATCTTCCCCCACTATGTGCCACATTCTTTTGAAGAAACCTGCGTTGAAGCCATCTGGACCAGGAGCTTTGTTGTTTTTCAAACTAAACATAGCATGCTTAATCTCCTCTCTTGTGACATCTTGTGCTAGTACATGTTGTTGAGTTGCCGACAATTTGTAAATAATTGCCGATTGCATCACTTCCTCGTTCAGGACCCTAGGCATCTGTTTCACTCCCAATACACGCTGGAAGTATGCAATTACTTCTGATTTGACTGCCTCGTGTCCTTCAGCGACTTCTCCATCCTCCCTTGTAACCGAGAGAAGCTTATTTCTATTCTGTCTACCATTTACTGATTTGTGAAAGTAGCTAGTATTCTGATCCCCTAAGCTAAGCCATTGTATCCTTGCCTTTTGTCTGAAAAAACACTCTTCCGCCCTGACAGTAGAAGCATAGTTACGAACAACATCTCTTTCTCGCATACGCAATGTTGGATCCTCAGGCGCTGTATGCAGAGCTTGTTGAGCCCTATCCATGTGATCTTTTGCATCTTTGACTCTATCGAAAATATTGGAGAAGTGAGTCTTATTGAAATGTTTAAGTTCCTGCTTTAGCTTCCTTAGTTTGCAACACAGTTGATACATTGGACACCCTCCTGAATGCTGATCCCATACTTTCTTCACCAAGGGCATGAACTCGTCATGATCCATCCACATATTGAAGAATCTGAATGGTTTCTTTATGTTCTGAACATTGCCAGTGACTTTTACCACCATGGGAGAATGATCTGACATACCAGCAGGCAAGAATCTCGCTTCCGACAATGGGAAGCGCATATTCCACTTCTCATTCACAAGCACTCTATCTAGTTTCCGCATAATCATATTCTCAGGACATTGGTTCGTCCAAGTATAATGCATACCTCAATACCGAAGATCATCCACTTTCGCTTCACGTATACATGTTTCCAATCTGTCCATATGACCAGCCCACGTAGAAGACCCCCCTAACCTCTCTGACTGGTTGCGGATAGCATTAAAGTCGCCCATAAGAATCCATGGGGTTGACTCCCATCCATCACTACGACTCACAATATCAGACCATAAAGCCTCACGTACAGATGCATTATTGTCTCCGTAAATGATTGAAGTATTAAAACAGATATTGGTAGCTAATATCATGACAGAAACATGGATAGCCTGGTCTGACATTCCCAGAACATCCACCTTCACCAAATCAGCATTCCAACAAACCCAAATACGACCACGACAAGAGAAATCATAATTATACAAGAATGACCAATTACGCAGAAGAAGTTGCGAAACATTATCTTTATTCCTGTCTCTAACCCGAGTTTCAACCAAACCAAAAAAAACCATCCTCTCTTGATGGATGAGCTGACGCAGTTCTGAATGCTTTATGGGATCATTCAAACCTCTAACATTCTAACATCCAATAATCATAGGGAAATAGAGAGGAGTACCAAACATCAATACACGGATTACCTCTAACATTCCAACTTTTTTTTTTTTTTGCTTAGATGACACAGACACGAAGAACAAGAAGATGGATGCAAACACTAAAAAACTTAAGGGACACTAAAAAAAAAAACGAAAATAACAGAATGATATGACCTTGTTTCGGAGCCTAGCTCTGATACCAACTGATGCGAACCTCGTGATCACGTGGTCACGCAACCCACAATCAAGATTGAGATCTGATCCCGGAAAGCCGAAATAGGTCTGATATGAGTGCGACACAATGGAAACCTGCCCCAAGGCACCAACACTATTGGAATGAGTAGAATGACGCCACGAAGCCAGTTAATCTTCGATAAGTCAGATTCAGTTCGTTCAAGAACTGAAGAATGCAAGAATCACTCTCACACGTTATAACTGAAAAAATTCAGAATAATATTCATCAAAGCTGCCGAAATTTTGGCCTACATGAGTTTAAATAGTTCTTGAAAAGTTAACCCTAATGGACCCTTTATGTGGACTTATATGAGGTCCACTCAAAACTGGCCCAAAACCCTAAAATGAAAAGCCCATAACCCAAAAATGAAAAGCCCATAACTTAATCCAAACAAGCCTTGGATCCTAGCTTAAAACAAAGTATGAATTAAGCCCAAACAAGCCTTGGGCTGTAGCTAACAAAATAAAATAAAGCCCTTATCTCATGGCCCAAATAAGGTTGTATTGGACCCCTCTTCCACATGGATAAGATGTACTAGGATCTCCTCTTGATACTCCAATGGACCTTCCAATTCTGACTTGGTGGAAACCTTCAAAACCAATGCATTCAATGCGTCTTTCAATGTCTTTGTCTTGGACCGAGTCATTGGTCCATTTGGAACATGTAATGGGTCCTTGCTGGTGTTTTTGGGCTGGTCCGCATCAGAATGCCTGGCAACATTTACAAGTATTAGCATTATTCGAATAAGATAACTAATGTAATCATGTTAACAATTTATAATCTGATTGAAACCTCCTTCGTGTGTGGTTTCCAAGTTGAGTAATAAGAGTTTATACTATACTTGTTTGAAATACCATTAGTGGATCCTCTAACCTTGACATTTGTTTTTATTATTGTTTAATCCTTACATTAGTGTTCCATCTCAAAGCTCTCATTAACTTCTTCCTTTTCTTCTTTATTACTATTAATATTACTATTACTATTATTGTTATTATTGTTGTTGTATTGTTATTTATAATTTATACAATTAACCTCTCTATGGTTCGACCCTGGTCTTGCCGGATTATTTATTACTTCAACACTCCTGCACTTGGGAGAAGACATCAAGCTTTTGGTCGTGTCTAAAAGCAATGCAATCAATGCCGCTTTCAATGTCTTTGTCTTGGACCGAGTCATTTGACCATTTGGAACATGTAATGGGTCCTTTCTGATGTTTTTGGACTTTTCCGCATCACTTGATGCTGACAAATTTAATTATCTAAAAGATTTCATTATTTTCATAATCTTCTCAAAGTTTTAAGCTTTTCTTATATCAAATCATAATTTCACTTTCTTGAGCTTAAACAAATAAGAGCTTAAACAATCCCTCTATTATGGATGTAAGGATTTATCCTCTGGATGGAATTGCTCGTAGTTATATTTTATAGTTTTAGTTGTCTTGTCACTCGTTATGTCATGACCAAATTTCAATGTTAGGTTCATGTTCATCATGCTTGCCTAGTAAGATTGTACAGGGATATCCTAAAGATGGTTCTAGCTAATATGTTTAAGAAGGATGATTAGACTGTTGGTTTTAAAAATACCCTTCATTGCATAGGAAAATGAACCTTAAAAGTTCGTCTCAAAGCCTATAAGGTGCACAAAGTATAGACTAGGAGAATCTACATCGGTTAATAATACCTTGTAAAATTTCAGTGAGAATCTAGGATTTTATAAGTGCTAGCTTGGGACAGAACACTTAAATTTCTTGAGGATAGAATCCTTTTAAGGATTTTACCATCCTTGAATGGCGACAACCAACAAAAATCACCTAAGAGAAAGAAAAAAAAATCATTTTAGGAAAATTAAAGCATAATTCTTATAATATACAAACGAATATATCTATACATATAAAATCAATCACATATTACAAATTATTCAACACAAATAAATTAATTAGGACAAATGCAACATATACACTTATAAAACAATTACAGATTGCAAACTCATCTAAGCAAGTGAATTCATGCATTAAGGTTCTAATTTGACCTTTGGGAGTGGATGGACAAAAGATGTTGGAACGAAGGGAGGCAATGACAACTCATAGTGGTCACTCACAGAAGCAAGACTAGAGTTCTAAGATGACGACACGTGGTGGTCACTCGATGTGTTTAGATTTATACAAAACAACAACACAAACGATGAAAACAACTATGAGATCCTTGAATAAAAAGGGGATTCAAATCATGGCTATTGTTAGGTGTATTTAGGGCTTTTTATGGGTGAATGTTTGATCCAAGTTTAAGGGCAAGATTTTTTAGGAAGGTTCAATTGGATTCAAGGGATAAGGCAAATGCTTTGGGTGGGTTTATTAGGTTTGGTTTATTGGATTTATGGTTATGACACTATAGTGGATAAGAGGAAAATGAAAAGATGTTGATTTGAGTTTGTGGGGCTGATTTGGTGGCATTGCCAGAGATGTATCTGATTAGAAGTGGTAGGGGTTGTTGCTACTGACATGGTGGTTGGTTTTAGTCGAAATCCGGCAATGCTACTGCATGTTTATATTTTTTGTTGGGTGGTAGGGTTGTCGACAATAAGTCTTTGTTTCTTTGCTTTTGCTTTTTTCTTTTTCTAGGGTTAAGTTTCTATGTGTGTTTTTTTTTGTCTTTATTTATATTGTCTTGCTTCTCTCAAAAAAAAAAAAAAAAAAAGCCCAAACTCAAAATGATTAAACCTTTATATTATTTCCTTCTTGAACTAGGAACTCTCTACAATTTTTTATTTATTTATTTTTTCTTGATTCTTTAGTTCACAATCATCTTAGTCCTCTCTTTTCTTTGTTGCCTCTAATTTCATTCCCTAAATTTTATTTTCATTATTATCTATTATTATTTTATTTTATTTTTAAATCTTGCCATCCAAAATAAAATAAAATAAAAGTGTAGAAAGTTTTTAAATGATGGAAATTGACTTGATTTTATCGAAAATATATAATATTTTTATATATTTTTAAATACATGGAAAAACATTTTGGACAACCTTAGCAGTGTCAGGAAATGCCATTATTCATTTATGTTTTGCCAATGACCTTATGATTTTATGTCGGGCATATATGGATTTGGTAGGGATTATGAGGAAGGTCTTCAATGATTTTGCTAGGTTGTCTAGGCTGGTAAAAAATCTGGCAAAAAGCTAGGCTTTCTTATTAGGTGTTGATGATGAACTTGGAGCTTCTTTGCAGATTCTTTTGGTTTTTAAGTTGGGTTATTTGTCAATCATGTATCTGAGAGTCTCTTTGATCTCTACTGGACTAAAACATAAGGATTGCATGTCTTTGGTTGGGCGAATTCTCTTAAGGATTAAGTTGTAGACTTCAACTTCTCTTACTTATGTTGAACACCTTTAACTGATCAAATATGTTCTCTTTTCAATCCAAGTATACTGGTATTTTATGTTTATTCTACCTTGTTCTATTATCATGAGAATGAGGGCATTTTAGTTGTCTTTCTTTAAAGGGTTATCCTCTCTTCTTTTTTTTTGGGCTAAGGTAGCTATTCTGAAGCATGTTTGGAGACTACTTTTAGACATGTTATTAGTTTGGTCAAATTGAGTGCAAAATATTTTGCTGGAGGGTTGTTCTTTGTGGCATGTTAGACCTTTTTCAGTATCTTCTTGGGCCTGGAGGAAGATTCAGTAGAGATTAGTGTAAAGAGATGTTTGTTTAATGTATTGATGATGGGGCTATTACCTCTCTGTGATAAGACTTCTAGTTGTTAGATGGACAACAATTATGTGATCTATTGCTTTTCAAGGTGCTACACTCTTCCGGGATGATCTAAGATACAAAGATGTCAAATATATTTTAGGGTTCTTAGGCCTTTCCTCTTGGTAACCACCCTCTAGCCAATATGGGACTCCATTCACATCCATCCTTGGATAAACTCTCTAGCTCATTATATCTGAAAAGGTCACTCTTTAGGAAAATTTATAATTGACTTGGCTTAGAAGACACTTAGGGATACCAGACCTGAGGACATTATCCACCATTTACTCTAGTTCTCGAGCCATACCCAACAACATTATTTCATCTTCTGGCTTTATTCCTTGGGTTGGCTTTATATTATGGACAAGTTGCATATGCTTCACATCATTCCCTTCTCGGTATGTATCCTTTGTGATTTGCATGTAGAGATTCATGACCATCTATTCTTTGAGTGCCCCTTCTCGAACCTCGATTTGGGGAGATATCTTGGGCGTGAATCTCATTTTATGGCCATCTATGACATGGAAACCTCTACTTTAGTAAGCATCCTCAGACCTCCAAAAGAGAAAGAACACACATATTCTAGCTCGATTAGTCCTCTCACCATAGTCTATTACTTAGTTTGGTATGAGAAGAACAATAAAGTATATTCTCATATTTTCTAGACTCATTGAGATGTTTGCTCATAGATTTTTGATTTGGTTAGATCCTGACTTGTACATTTGTAGATGCGAACCTCGTGATCACGTGGTCACGCAACCTACAATCAAGATTGAGATCTGATCCCGGAAAGCTGAAATAAGTCTGATATGAGTGCGACACAATGGAAACCTACCCCAAGGCACTAACACTATTGGAATGAGTAGAATGATGCCACGAAGCCAGTTAATCTTTGATAAGTCAGATTCAGTTCGTTCAAGAACTGAAGAATGCAAGAATCACTCTCACACGTTAAAACTGAATAATAATAATTCAGGTCCAAGAAGAGCCCAATTCGTGTGGAACGAGGGGTTAATATGTCCGACCCAATACCAGCCTTGTTAGGCTTGTTTTTTCCCTAATGCTACAAGGATAAAAAGCCAGTAATTTATTCTCCTAATTAAGTAAGGAAGTTGGCCATATCTTATTTCTAAAGAGGGGAGGACTATTTAATGCTTTTCCTAACATAGGAAGGAAAGTAATTAAATCAGCAACAAATAAGGAAATTTGTTTTCTTATTTGTCCAAGTTAAACAAGGAAATCGAAGCTAATCAAGGACATCAAGGGAAAGGGGGCAGCAACACAAATTTGATTCTAGCATATTTAGGATGGTAATTTTTTGGATTTTTATTATTTTCTTCTTAGTTTTTGGGTTATTATTACTTATTTGGGTAAATTGTAAGTGGGCTTCATATAAGTCCACCTAAGGGGGGTCCATTAGGGTTTCTTTAAGTCTAGAGTCAGTATAAATAAAGGCATAACCAAACATGTAGGGTCACATAATTTTCATATCAATAAACTTCTTTGCTGAAACTTGTTGTGTATTAGTGGATAATCTCCCCTTCCTTGGTTCTCTAAAGAACTGAAAACGACTTATTGAAGAATAACTGGCTTCGTGGCATCATCCTTATACTTCTCGTTCACGTGGTCACGCAACCCACAATCAAGATTGATGATTATTATTCTGAATTTTTCAGTTTTAACGTGTGAGAGTGATTATTGCATTCTTCAGTTCTTGAACGAACTGAATATGACTTATCGAAGATTTAACTGGCTTTCGTGCGTCATTCTACTCATTCCAATAGTGTTGGTGCCTTGGGGCAGGTTTCCATTGTGTCGCACTCCTATCAGACCTATTTCGGCTTTCCGGGATCAGATCTCATTCTTGATTGTGGGTTGCGTGACCACGTGATCACGAGGTTTGCATCACTAAGTGCTTGTCTCGGTTGAGGTTGCAAATTATTTATTTGCTTCCTTTGCATAAGGATATTCAACTGTTCACGAATTCCAGTCATCTCATCCCGAATCTCAGCATGAGATCGTTGTAAGCCCATAACCTGTGCCTGTTCCAAACTTAACCCTCTTGGCAAATCTTCTTTATCTCCAGCCATAGTTAAGTCTATCAACCTCAATTCCAGCAAACCTTTCTTCTTCTTGTTGTTGTTTTTGGCTTCTTTCTTAGATCGCAACTGATGCTCTGATGCCAGATGATGTGTCATGAATGATTTGAAAATCGGCAACAATGATTCTAACGAAAATGGATGAAGGATGGGTCTGGTTGTGTTATCTTTCTTTTGGTATTTAGGCTGGATTGTAGTGATTTAAGGTAAATAAGATGGAGGATAGACTAAAATGATACTTTGATAAGTCGATCTGGACGCCACAAAGATCAATCTAGGATTTCGACGCCACACTCTTTGTGATTGAAGAGTGATAAGTCAGGTAGGGTTCTTCATAAAACGAATTTGGAAGAACAACTCTTAATTCTCTGAATTAAGTTTTCAAATCTTGGCCAAAAGTGTTATTATATATTCTGATACATATTTATCTTTAGAACATCCCTCCAAAGTTAGGTGAATTCAACATGACAGAAATCAAGCCTAAAAACTAGACTTTTAATAAAGTATGTAGACAAATTTAACTAACACACGTTTTTTTTTTTTTACATTTCTAAAACATAAGCAGACCAAATTTAAAACAGCCATAACTTTTGACACAAAAGTCCAATGCAATCATGGTTGGACAATCTAGAAAGATCATGTTCTGAACTTGAATTTTACCTACATAAATCTTGCTTTCATATGCATTGGAACTTCAAATTCGGGTTCAAATCTATCTACTGTTCTGATCGTAAACAAGATCAATTCCTTCACTTGCATTATCAATCCAAATACAAGTAGCCAAGCATGAAAAGAACCATTAAGGGCTTTTCCCATCTCCAAGTTCCAATTGTAGGCAAATAAGCACCCTTGAACCAATTTCAAACTGATTGCTAATTTTTAACTCTGACGCAGCTTCAATCATTGCAATTTGATTCGTCATGGCCCGTTGTAGTTGTTTTGCTCTCGCTCTTGTCATTGGACCATCTGCACCCTCTTGCATATTAGATTCAGCTTTACGAGATGGATTATAATTCTCATGATGCACATCACTCTTACATGTTAAAACTGAAAAACTTAGAAGTAATATTCATCAATGGCTGCTAAAATGTAGGTTACATGTGTTTAAATAGTTATTAAAAATTAACCCTAATGGATCTACTCTTGTTGGTGAACTGACCTACATATAAAACTGAATCAAGAATCCTAAATTGAAAAGCCCATAACCTGATTCAAACAAGCCTTGGATCCTAGCTCAAAACAAAGTGTTAATGAAGCCCAAACATGACAGAGAACAATAAAAATAACTAATCTGTCATTAAATAACACCAACCCTTCTTTATTGTGTGTAGCTAGGATGAATAAGAAATCCTTATAAAAAAAGAATTCTGGAACATTAATGAATTGTTGCCACTCTTGGAAATTATGTTTTAGCTGATTAAAGATTCTTGTGGAACTAGAAAATTTCCAAAATCCTTGCCAAATAGGAAGTTCACAAGTCAAAAGAAAGTAAAATAGTAAATAATAAAATTCATACAGCCTCTTCTGACCTATATCACAAATCCTTTCTGAACTTCGATTCACCTAAAAATTTATCATAACATAGAAAAATACCTTTGGAATCCTTAAGTACAATTTTAGCTTGATCCAACAGTTGGATTTAAAGTTATGTTCAATAGCATGAAACTGGATGATAGAAACTTTTATGCCAAAAAATCTGAATCTGGCCTTGCTTGGGTCCTATCACAAAGGTTTGAACTGTATCACCTAGGCTATAAGGTGAGGAGAAAACACAGCAAAGAAAACAAAAGAATCCAAGTTGACCTAGGAAACAAAGTGGCGGTAAGGCTTTCTAATTATGCCAGTAACTTTAATTGTGTTTCCTAGTATTAGAAAAATCCTAAGAGGTAGCAAAAGAAGGGGATTGATGCCACCAATTACTTTCCTTTCAAAAGAAGAAAAATTCACAAGTCTGAGATTAGATTCCTATTACAACTTGGAAACAACTTAAGCGACTGCATTTCCTTTAGTTTCTAGGATTAATGATCTGCAAGAAAGGCTATATAAATAAGCCTTGGATCAGTTCTGTAATATTTTATTTCCTTCTCTTTTTCTCACGGCAGAATAAGGATTTAATATTATGGGTTTTATTTTATTTTGTTACCTACAACCCAAGATTTGTTTCAGCTTAATTAACACTTTGTTTTCAGCTAGAATCCAAGTCTTATTTGGATCAGGTTATGGGCTTTCAATTTAGGGTTTTTGGATTAATTTTTTAAGTGGGCCAAATCAGTCCATTAGGGTAGATCCATTAGGGTCATATTTTTATAAGTATTTAAAACCCTTGTAAAGCCTAAGGATGGGACTTTTTTTTTATCAATAAGAATTCAGAACATTTTTTTTTTTATCTTGTGTGAGAGTGATTCTTGCATTTTTCAATTCTTGAACAAATTGAATCTTACTTATCAAAGGTTAACTGGTTTCGGGGCGTCATTTGACTTCATTCCAATAGTGTTGGTGCCTTGGAACATGTTTCCATTGTGTCACACTCCTATTAGATGTATTTTGGCTTTCCAACATCAGATCTCAATCCTTATTATAGGGTTGCGTGATCAAAAGGTTTGCATCAATTGGAATCAAAGTTAGGCTCCGAAACAATTAATTATCCTTTGGTTATTTTTGTTTTCTTTGTGTTCCTTTAAGTTTTTATCAGTGTTTGCGTTGTTAATCTTCTACTTCTTTATTTTTGCGGCATCTAAGCAAAAATAAAAAGTAATATTTCATCTTGTGACTTCTAATCAGATCAGTAGCATAAAAAAAAGAAGGGAAAAAGATTAGATGAAATTCGAAGGTTGATTTTATTATGTCGCAGAAACACAACTCTTAGTAAACCATAAACAAACCACCTTAAAATCAATTTAAACTTCATAGATTGTCTACAGATTGCATCTTATATTAAATTTAGACTTGTTTTGATATTGTGATACGATCCAGGCAAGGTCAAATTCGGATTTTGACATAAAATGTGCAACTATCCAGTTTTACGAAAATAGTCATAATTCATAATTCCAGTAAGGTCAACAGAGGTTGTACGGGTTTTGTTATTTACTTCCTTTTAACTTGTGGACTTCCTATTTGGCTAGGATTCTTTTCCTAAAAGGATGCGCCAGCTTATTTTGGGAATCTCTTAATTCTACAAAGGTCTTTAATGGGCTGCAACATAGTTTCCAAGTGTGGCAAGGATTCATAAATGTTTCAGAATCCTTTTCTTACAAGGATTCCTTATTCATCCTAGCTACAAAAAGGAAAGAAGATTTCAGAACTAATTCTACCTTCATATTTGATTCTCCTGGCTTATATAGGACTTCTAAAGTGGTAGAATCTGATCCTATCATAGTTAGGATATTAAATTCAGATTTATTTATTTTATTGTTATTTTCTTCTTAGTTTAGGGTTTATTTATATTATTTGGGTTTAATTGTAAGTGGACATCATATAAGTCCACATAAGGGATCCATTAGGGTTTATTTTAGTTTGCAGTCACTATAAATAAGGGCATAACCAGACATGTAAGGTCAGACAATTCATATTAATAGAACTTTTTGTTTGCCGCACTTTGTGTGTGTGTGTGTTGGTGAGATAATCTCCCTTCCATGGTTCTCTAAAGAACTGAAAACGACTTATCGAAGAACAACTATTTTCGTGGCGTCATCCTTATACTTCTCGTTTGCGAATCAATATTCGTTGGGTGGGGGTCTCCGTTTCCAATAGTGCTGGTGCATAGGTACAAGTTATTTTTATGTCACACTCCTATCAAACCTGATTTACTTGGCTTTCCGGGAATTGGTGTCTTTGCGTGTGGGTTACGTGATCACGAGGTTCACATCATATCATTTGCTTAACATTTTAATTTGATGTTCAATTATGCCGCAAACTGATCATACTAAATGTTGATGATGCGGATCAGCCCAACACCAAGCGTAATCATGCCAACGATCCATTGGAGGTACCAATTGGGCCAATCACAAGAGCTAGGGCAAAGAAGCTTAAGGAAGCATTGAATGGGCTTGTTCAGAACTTATGGAGCAAGATGGACCTAGAAGGGCTTGGGACATTTAAGGAGCATGAAGAACAGCCTTTAATTCATCTAGTTCATGTCCAGAAGAGCCCAATTCATGTGGAACAAGGGGTTGATATGTCCGGCCCAATACCAGCCTTGTTAGGCTTGTTTTATTTCCTAATGCTACAAGGATAAAAAGCCAGCAATTTATTCTCCTAATTAAGTAAGGAAGTTGGCCATATCTTATTCCTAAAGAGGGGAGGACTATTTAATGCTTTTCCTAACATAGGAAGGAAAGTAATTAAATCAGCAACAAAGAAGGAAATTTATCCAAGCTAATCAAGGACATCAAAGGAAAGGGGGCAGCAACACAAATTTGATTCTAGCATATTTAGGATGGTAATTTTCGGATTTTTATTATTTTCTTCTTAGTTTTTGGGTTATTATTACTTATTTGGGTCAATTGTAAGTGGGCTTCATATAAGTCCACCTAAGGGGGGTCCATTAGGGTTTCTTTAAGTTTAGAGTCAGTATAAATAGAGGCATAACCAAACATGTAAGGTTACGTAATTTTCATATCAATAAACCTCTTTGCTGCACTTGCTGTGTGTTGGTGGGATAATCTCCCTTCCTTGGTTCTCTAAAGAACTGAAAACGACTTATCGAAGAACAACTGGCTTCGTGGCGTCATCTTTATACTTCTCGTTAGCGAATCAATATTCGTTGGGTGGGGGTTTACGTTTCCAATAGTGCTGGTGCCTAGGTACAAGTTATCTTTGTGTCACACTCCTATCAAACCTGATTTACTTGGCTTTTCGGGAATTGGTGTCTTTGCGTGACCACGTGATCATGAGGTTCGCATCATTTGGTATCAGAGCTTGGCTCCATTAATCAGGTTATATCCTTCTGAAATTTTCGTTTCATATTGTTTCCGCAGAAAAAAAAAAAAAATTCCTTAGTGTCCAATTTCTTCTTCTTTTGATTTGGTATCATATAAAAAAAAAGGGGTTATTTCATTTGGTTCCTGAACAAAATATATCAGTGGCATAAAAAAAAAGAAAAAAAAAGGAAAACAAAAAAAAAGAAAGTCATTCGTTTGTTTCTGCCGCAGAAAACTAAACAAAGAAAAATTTGACCAAATCAACTCAGAATGAGCTCAAATTTGATTCTCTTATTACTGGGACCCTAATCGCACCACATATTGATTTTTGGGTCAGTTGGATATCGTTTACTTTGGGTTTCAAATTCGGGTCTGATTAGGTCTGATTCATAATGTTTTTGCGTCAGTCTATCAAACCTTATCGTAAGTTGCTAAAACTTTATATTCTGTCTATTTTGGTAGATCACTATATCTGAAATTTTAGCTCAATTGGACATCATTGACTTTAGGTTCCAGATTCGGACTTAACTCGTCATAAACGAGTCTGTTTTGCGTTAACTTTTGAAATTCGCTTTCTTTCTGTTGTTTTCGTTTCTTGCCATTTATTTTCATCATATCCAACGTATCCGGGTGTTGTTTCATCGTTTTTCATATTTTTTTTCTGTTTTATTTTTTTCGAGTCTTCAGTTTCGTTCATATTTCGGATAGACTCGCTTGCTACTCGCGAGACTATCATCGCAGTTTCGTTTTGCTTGTTTTCTGGTTTTTATTGCTTCTTGAGTCATATATTTGGATTGCCCTGCCAAGTTGGTTTTATTTGGTGTTGGTTTCAGTTTCGCAAGAACCGTATGAAGGTGAGACGAGAGGTGTGAGCGTGTGAGGACATTAAGAGTGTTTGAGCAAAACACGAGCGACGTGAGGATATTTTTTTTTTACCACTGACCAATTTTTGCAGGTATTATCATGTTAGATCAAAACAACACACCACCCCATCCCGAGGGAGAACTTACGTTCCAAATGCAAGCCATGACACAAGTGATTGAGAGGATGAATTTTGTGATGGGAAACGTGTGTGACAGACTTGATAGGGTGGAGAAACGTGGTAATGAGGCTGGTACAAGCACCCAAAATGTGAGGAAGCTTGGGGCTGAACCGAAAGCAAACAGTGGCAGTAGGGCCGAAAGGGCAAGGTGGGCTGATTATGAGGATTTTGAGGAGGCTGTTGATGATATTGGTGATGATGGTTTTGAGGATGAGGCCATAGGCCATCGGGAAGGTTTTCGGCAGCCTAGAAACCGAAGGGATTTTGGGAATAGAACTAGGGGCCAATTCGGCCAAAGGGAAAATTTCCGTAGTGTTGGGGGACATGCTGATTTAGATGGTGATTTGGATTCTATTAAACTGAAAATACCTGCTTTTCAAGGTAAAAACGATCCCGAGGCATATTTGGAGTGGGAGAAAAAGGTGGATTGGATTTTTGATTGCCATAACTATTCGGAGGCAAAGAAAGTGAAATTGGTTGTCATCGAATTCACGGATTATGCACTGATTTGGTGGGATCAGAATGTTATTAGTAGAAGGAGGAGTGGAGAGAGGCCGGTAGTGTCGTGGGAGGAGATGAAAGTGTTGATGAGAAGGCGATTTGTGCCTAACCACTATTATAGAGATTTGTATCTGAAATTGCAGGGTTTAAATCAGGGTTCTAGGTCCGTGGATGAGTATTTCAAGGAGATGGAGATCGCCATGATTCGGGCCAATGTGATTGAGGATCGGGAAGCTAATATGGCTAGATTTCTAAATGGGCTGAATAGAGACATTGCAATGTTGTAGAATTACAACATTGTGTGGAATTAGAGGACATGGTCCATATGGCAACGAAGGTGGAGAGGCAAATAAAGAGAAGGGGCAGTACACGTTTTCAGACCAATTCGGCATCATCTTCCTCAATATGGAGGCCGAATTTTAAGACAGAGGGGGCTGCCCAACCAAAGCCTTATGCAAGGGCCGAACCACCTAAGGCCAAAAAGGATACTCATACGGATGGGAAAGGTAAATCTGAATATCAACCTGCTCGTGATAGAGATATTAAATGCTTTAAGTGTTTAGGGAAGGGGCACATTGCATCTTAGTGTCCAAACCGAAGAGTTATGCTTACAAGAGACAATGGGGAGGTTGAATCTGAAAGTGACAAATCTGAAAGTGAAGAGATGCCACCTTTGGTGGATTGTAGTGATGAGGAGATTGCATATCCTATTGAGGGAGAGGCCTTGGTTATAAGGCGTGCGCTGAACATGCAAATCAAAGAAGATGATGTAGATCAGCAACGGGAAAATATATTTCACACTCGATGTCATATCCAAAACAAGGTATGTAGCATGATAATTGATGGAGGTAGTTGTGCTAATGTTGCTAGTGATACCCTTGTGAAGAAATTGAATCTGAGTTGTATTAAGCATACGAGGCCTTATAGATTGCAATGGTTGAATGAATGTGGTGAAGTGAGGGTTACTAAGCAGGTTTTGATTGCGTTTGCTATTGGGAAGTATTCTGATGAGATTTTGTGTGATGTAGTCCCCATGCATGCTAGTCACTTACTTTTGGGGCGTCCATGGCAGTTTGATTGGAAAGCGATTCATGATGGGTTTAGAAATAGGTTCACTATTGTAAAGGATGGTAAAACCATCACTCTTGTACCTCTTTCTCCAAAACAAGTGTATGATGATCAAATCAAATTAAAAAAAGAATGTGAGGATGGGAAGAGTGAAAATTCACGTGAGGACAATGGTGAGAGAAAACCATCAGATTCGGCTAAACCTAAATCATTAATAAAAACCGGTTGAGAGTGGAGGTAAAAACCGAGGAGTGAAGAAAGTAAGCTTGTGTGATGATAGTAGTGTGGAAAAATTAAAACAAACAACCTAATTTTATGCAAAGGGATCTCAAAATCAGATCTGCATTTTTCACTAATAAGCCAATGATCTTACTTGTGTATAAGGAGGCTTATTTTAACACTAACGATCTTGATTCTGATATTCCTAGTGTGGCTGTTTCTTTGATGCAGGAGTTTGATGATGTATTTCCTGAAGACATCCCTAATGGATTACCACCATTAAGGGGGATTGAACATCAAATTGACCTTGTGCCTGGAGCTTTGATTCCTAACCGTCCAGCCTATAGAAGCAACCCCGAGGAGACAAAGGAGCTTCAAAGGCAAGTAGATGAGTTGATGATGAAGGGTTACATTCGTGAGAGTATGAGTCCTTGTGTTGTGCCAGTGCTACTTGTTCCTAAAAAGGATGGAACATGGAGGATGTGTGTTGATTGTCGTGCCGTCAATAACATAACGGTAAAGTATCGACATCCTATTCTAGGCTTGATGACATGCTCGATGAGTTACATGGATCATGTATTTTCTCTAAGATTGATCTAAAAAGTGGGTACCATCAGATTAGGATGAAAGAGGGTGATGAGTGGAAAACTGCATTTAAGACTAAGCATGGGTTGTATGAATGGTTAGTCATGCCGTTTGGACTTACGAATAATAATAATAACAACAACAACAACAATAATAAAGAAGAGAAGGAAGAAATTAATGAGAACTTTGAGTTGAAAGATTAATGTAAGGATTAAACAACGATAAAAATAAATGTCAAGGTTAGAGGATCCACTAATGGTACTTCAAACAAGTATAGTATAAACTCTTATTACTCAATTGGAAACCACACATAAAGGAAGTTCCAATCAGATTATAAATTGTTAACATGATTACATTAGTTATCTTATTCGAATAAAGCTAATACTTGTAAATGTTGGCAGGCATTCATGATTATAACTTATGTTAACAACGAATCAAGTCTCTTTCATAGCTCAGGTGTCGGTTATACCATACAGTATGGGCTGTAAAAGTACCAAGTATTTGTTGTACCAAGTGTTATACAACATAAATCTAGATTAACCATTTAACAAGCAAAGTATTAAAAGTGAACAAGATAACAAAATATAAAACATATTAGTATCCAACGTTAAGGTCCATGTTAAGTTTTATATTATACTTATTCTTACACCATTAGTGTAACCCTTTTCACCTTGACATAATTAACTTAGCTGAACATAAATGAAAGAAAGAAACATAAATGAACAAGATAAGAACATAAAGGAGAAAGAGGTTAACTAAGTAAAGGAAAGGAAATGAAGTGCAATAAACTTGATATTAATGAAAGCAAGACATAAGCAATACAAAGAGAGAAAGCAAGAGCATGAATCTTGATCTGGAAACCAAGATGCCTTAATACATGGTAAGTGCCTCCTTTTATAGGCCAAAATTTGGAACTATTGATTTGTTGACTAATTGATGAGTGGGTGGCCACATCTTGACTTTGGTGACAATCCTTATCTTCTTGTCTGAACAAAACGTCATTGCTAACATCATAATTTGCCCAGAATCCTCAGGAATGTTCTAGTAAATTGTCTCAGCTTTCCAACAAAAAAAAGATGAGGTCATTTGGACTTCTAGAACTGAAGATATGGGCTGAACACTAAATAGTGTCTGGGCTGCAGGACAGCTTCGGACTTCTTCGTTGTTCCTTCAATTTGGACTTCAAAACGGCCTTCTTAGATCTTGGGCTCCTCATGAAAGTTGTAGACCTTTGTCTTACCTTTCCATCCATATAAAATAGACCTAAATCCGAGATCTAGAGCTCCAGATATGATCCAATTACCGAGCAATGTTCCGGTTTGGACTGCACCGACATCTCTTTTCTAAGTTTGGCCATCTCTTTGTCCTTTAACTTTCAATACTTAACTCATCAATCAATCCTTTTTATTTATGTGATCGGCCTGCATTTAAGATGAGCATTTACCATAAATTAAGGTATCTTATAATATCAAAGTTGTTATTATAAAACATGCTTTAGTTAAGGAGTTATTGATACTTCAAGTGCAAAATGATGATATAAAACTTGATAAACATGCACTTTTAAGTACTAATCACACCCCCAACCAGCTTATTACTAGTCCCTAGTAATCTAAAGCGTTAAAATAGAGAAACAATTTGCAAGTATCACAAAGCAAGGCATTCAATCATTCAACTTCTATTAATCTATCCAGATAAACAAACTCTCACTAAATTTATATTACTGCTTCATACTTCTTAAACAAGATATTAATAAACCTTCTTTTTACGTGCTCAATATATGAAAACATAGATGATGGGGCTTTTGTTGGAAGAAAACAATATTATGTTCAAATGTTTAAGGTGAACTTCCTTGGGTTGAGATTATTATTATTATTACTTTTTTTTTTCTTCTTTTTTTTTTTAATTTTATTTATATACACATACAACTTAAAACATAATGTATCTTTACCCATGTAACGAGTTTTAGGCTAATGACTCCCAGACCAGTTGGTCTTAGGGCATTAGGTGTTGAGACACCCCTACGAGCTTAACAACTCAGGTTGCAGATACTGATACGTAGATAATGCAATGTTTGATTCCCTTAAGCTTTTCTCCTTAACCCATGTAACAAGCTTTGGGCCAATAACTCCAAGTCAATTGACTTTTAGGGTATTAGGTGTTAAAACACCCCTTCGGGCTTAATTGCTTAGGTTAAGGAGGCTACGAAACCAAACTTATCTACGTTTTTATTATCATCAATATTATCATCTTTTTTTTTTTTTTTTGCAAATTATATACTAACCCTTACCCTTAGTTGTTACCTTCAACAAAAGAACATAAATAATGTAATAATCCAATGTGCAACCCACAATCATATGTTAAAGTGTGTGTGTGAAAATGAAGGTTTAATAATACTTGTTAAATGAGTATATGAGAGAATCAAGTGATAACAATGCGAGAGTTTTGTAAACCTGAATATTTCAAGAAGTATTCTAATAGGCCTTGTTATGAATATTGCAAATAACCATTAGAAAATTTTTTACTACGATGCGTCTCAAGAATAATTCCTCTTTACTCTGCCATCCTAGTAATAACAGTTTTGCCAATGGTTTTAAAAACAACAACAGTTAGTTGGTTATTTTTTTTTTTTTAAACTACTACCCTCTCCCCCCAATCAAAATGAGACATTGTCCTCAATGTCCTAAGGTAGAAAGATAGAGTATAGAAGACATCACCTGAAACAGCAAACAATGACAAACCTGAAACACACTTAAATAAATATAAGAAGTAACAAAACAAAATAATATGCTATTAATAACACAAAAGACACAAGGTTTCACAGATGAAGGCTCAAATCTAATCTAAGCTTTTTACGGCTTTCCTTAGCTGACCAATCTAGGCGACTCATGCAAGGATCAATGACAGGGATGAAAGATTGTAGTTGGTCAATTAATTGTTCAGCAGTAGCAGCAGAGATTATGATTTGTCGTGCTGAAGATGTTAGAAATTCTTGTTCCACAGCTTGATCAAGGAAAGACAGCAACTTATCATAAAAACCATTAACATTTAACAAACCTATAGGTTTATGGTGAATGTGCAGTTGGGCCCAAGATGAAATATGAAAGATCTCTTCCAATGTGCCCAAACCACCTGGTAAGACAATGAAGGCATCAACATGGTTAAACATGGTATTCAGTCGGTCAGACATTGTTGGGACCTGTAGTTCTTCTCCAATTGTTTTTCCAATGATGTCCCCATTTGCTAAAGCTTTGGGGACAACCCCCAAAACTTGACTGCCTCCTAAAAATGCAGCCATTGAAACACCTCCCATTAACCCAAGGCTGCCTCCCCCATACACTAAATGAATCTTTCTCTCAGCTAGTACTTGACCAAGATGATTTGCCGATTCTAAAAAACTCTTTTTTCTTTCCAGGGCTGGATCCACCGAAAACACAAAATATTTTTTTATGTGATGACTTGAGGAACCTGCCATTTCTACACACTTCTATATTTGATGAATGTATGGGATGAGTAGAAATGAAGGGAAGGAAGAGAAGAATTTATAGATGAAAAAGTGAAAATGCAATCATACCACCTACATGTAGGCCAGCTGTAGTCTCACACTCTCTCTCTGTATTTATTTATTTTGACAAAGCATGTATGTACAGGTAGTTGTGATTGTGGCTCACATCTTCCCTTGGTTTTACGTCCAAGAACGGCTTAAACGCCCTCTATGGGTCGGGGATACGCTTCCCATCCAGTTTTCTTAAAAACTAGCAAATAGGGTCTTTTTTAGTCAGATTCCCAAGACTAAGTCGATCATGTTCTTTATGGAATTGTGGCCATAAATCATGAATTACACGATGCACATCTCCACTAGGATGCGTCTCAAGGGTCAATAAAAGATTATCTAAAGACCCCTTACTCAGGCCATCCTTAATGAATTGTATTTTATCTTCACGGTTTACAGATACCATTCCTAAAGAACGACATGTCGCATTACAAGTCCATCTGGCACATCTGTGACAGACTTTCAGTCGTTTTGCACGACGTTTCTTTGCAAAAGTGCTTTTACCTGTTCCAGGCAAGAGTGAAATGAAAGAATTGGAGGACTCACCTGATAATCGGACCTTTGCTTCAATCAGCCAACGAATATCTTCAGGAATTCCATGGTTCATTAACAACCTCAATCTTTCACACCTAGCACGGTAAATTTTTGTAATCGCATTCTGAGGCAGAGCGGGAAAATACTTTTTCAATTTTTCAAGAGTGGTGTCCATCTTTAAATGAGAATTGGATGGGAGATTCAAAGAAAGAAGAAAGAGCAGAGAATTGCACAATTATATACACAGATATCAGTTATCATGGGGAACTGAAAGAACCGACTTAAGAGTCACGGAGTACCGTTATCCGCCATTTAACCGGGGTGAGAGAAACTAGCAAAACAAAAGATACACCAAAACAAACACAAAACAATGTGAGAAAAAGAATCAATCTTTATATACAGGATCACTCAATTCAGTAGAGTCATTTTCAACTGAAAAATTATCAAAATAAACTTTCAACCGATGCCCATTTACCTTGAAAACATTGTCATTCTTTGGATTCTCGATATCACAGGCCCCATATGGATACACATGTTTCACAATAAAAGGACCGCTCCATCTTGATCTTAGTTTTCCAGGAAATAAATGGAGTCGAGAATTATAAAGCAAGACTTTTTGACCAACATTGAATGTTTTTCTCAGTATTTTCTTGTCATGAAACTCTTTGATTCTTGCTTTATGAATTCTTGAATTGTCATATGCATCATTTCTAATTTCTTCAAGCTCATTTATTTGCAATTTTCGCAGCTGACTAGCATCATCAATGTTTGAATTGAAAGCTTTAATAGCCCAATAAGCTTTATGTTCAATTTCCACAGGCAAGTGACAAGGTTTTCCATAGACTAGTCTATAAGGTGACATACCTAATGATGTTTTATATGCAGTTCGATAAGCCCAAAGTGCATCATTAAGTCTTAAAGACCAGTTTTTCCGATTAGGGTTCACCGTTTTCTCCAAGATCAGTTTGATCTCCCTATTAGCAAGCTCTACTTGTCCACTTGTCTGAGGGTGATAAGGGGTGGCAACTTTGTGTGAGATTCCATATTTCTTCATTAAAGAAGCAAATGGCTTGTTGCAGAAATGTGTTCCACCATCACTTATTATGGCTCGAGGAATTCCAAATCGACTCAAAATATTGTCTTTTAAAAACTTTATCACTGTTTTGTGATCATTGTTACGACTTGGAATTGCCTCTATCCATTTTGAAACATAATCTACTGCGACTAATATGTACACGAAACCAAATGATGGAGGAAATGGACCCATGAAATCTATACCCCAACAGTCAAAGATCTCAATGACAAGAATAGGATTTAAAGGCATCATGTGACGTTTTGAAATAGATCCCAACTTTTGACAATTTTCACAAGTCTTGCAGAATGCATGTGAGTCTTTGAACATGGTGGGCCAATAAAATCCACTTTGTAAGATTTTTTGCAGTTGTCTTTCTTGATGAGAAATGACCCCCACATGCCTCAGAATGACAAAATTTAATGACACTACTTACCTCATTGTCAGGAATGCATCTTCGAAATATTTGATCAGGACAATATTTGAATAAATAAGGGTCATCCCAATAAAAGTTCTTCACTTCGTTCAAGAACTTTCTTTTGTCTTTGGGTTACTCCAATGAGCTGGCAAATTGTCCTGACACAGAAAAATTAACAATATTAGCAAACCAAGGCATCGTAGAAACAGAAAATAAAGATTCATCGGGAAAGTAGTCATCGATTGGTGTGATGTCAGATTTAGAATCTGTTGTCAATCTTGACAAATGATCTGCAACAACATTTTCGGTGCCTTGCTTGTCTTTGATTGTGATATCAAATTCTTGAAGTAAACAAAATCCACCGCACCAATCTAGCCTTAGAATCTTTCTTAGAAAGAAGATATTTCAATGCTGCATGATCACTAAAAACAACAACAGGTGAGCCAACAAGATAAGATCTGAATTTATCACAAGCAAATACTACTGCAAATAATTCTTTTTCAGTGGTGGTGTAATTCATTTGAGCACTATTTAAAGTTTTACTTGTATAGTAAATCACATAAGGTTTCTTATCTTTTCTTGGTCCCAAGACAGCACCCACGGCATAATCACTAGCGTCACACATTATTTCAAAAGGTAATGACCAATCAGGAGATTAAATGACAGGAGCAGAAGTAAGCAAGTTTTTAAGTTTAACAAAGGCTTCTTCACAATGTTCAGTCCATTCAAAAATATTATCCTTTGTTAGAAGGTTACTCAAGGGCTTAGATATTACACTAAAATCTTTGATGAACCTTCTGTAAAAACCAGCATGTCTTAAGAATGATCTAACATCTTTAACAGATTTTGGTGTTGGTAAGTTGGCAATTAACTCGATTTTAGATTTGTCAACCTCAATTCCTTTCGATGAAACAATGTGACCAAGTACAATGCCGTTTGTTACCATAAAGTGACATTTTTCCCAATTCAATACAAGATTCTTCTCTTCACACCTGCTCAAAAACCTTTTCTAAGTTAGTCAAACAATCATCAAATGAATCACCAAAAACAGAAAATCATCCATAAAAATTTCAAGAAAACGTTCAACCATATCACTGAATATGCTAAGCATGCATCTTTGAAACGTGGCTGGTGCATTACATAATCCAAAAGGCATCCTTCGATATGCAAAAGTACCAAATGGACATGTGAAAGTAGTCTTCTCTTGATCTTCCAATGCAATTTCAATTTGATTGTAACCTGAATAGCCATCTAGGAAACAATAAAATCATGACCTGGCAACTCTTTCTAGGATTTGGTCCATGAAAGGTAAAGGGAAATGATCTTTTCTAGTCATTGAATTTAAGTTTCCTATAGTCAATGCACATGCGCCAACCAGTAACAGTCCTAGTTGGAATTAACTCATTTTTCTCATTCGTTATCACAGTGACTCCAGACTTTTTGGGTACAACTTGGGTAGGACTTACCCATTTGCTGTCAGAAATAGGATAAATGATTCCATTATCTAGAAGCTTAATGACTTCATTTTTCACTACTTCTTTCATATTAGGATTAAGCCTTCGTTGCATTTCTCTAGAGGGTTTAACATTTTCCTCCAAATAAATCATGTGTGTGCAAATCAAAGGGCTAATTCCTTTTATGTCAGCTATGGTCCATCCTAATGCATTTTTGTGCATTTTCAAAATCTGTAATAACTTACCTTCTTGATGTGCATTAAGTTTGGAAGAAATTATTACCGGAAAAGTTTCATTTTCTCCCAAAAATGAGTATTTAAGATTAAATGGTAACGGCTTCAATTCAGGTTTTGGTGGTTGAACACTTGAAGGTATGGGCTCAATTGATCGTGGTGGCAATTCTTCAATTTGTGGTTTCCAATTGCATGCCTTTGATTCCTGAAAGTAGACCATTTGCAAATCATCAGATTCATCAATCTCAGTTTCACTGGAAGTGGTTTGGAATTGATCATGAACTAATTTTTCAATAAAGTCCACTTCCTGTAAATCATTATCATCTCTAGTTTGCTTGTAAATGTTGAAAATGTTCATCTCCAATGTCATGTTTCCAAATTATAGCTTCATCAGTCCATTCCTACAATTAATCAATGCATTAGAAGTGGCAAGAAATGGACGTCCTAAAATGACAGGAATTGAATTACATGCTTCAACAGGTTGTGTATCCAAGACAACAAAATCTACAGGGTAAATGAATTTATCGACTTGTACTAACACTTCTTCAACTATTCCTCTAGGCACTTTTACAGATCTATCAGCAAGTAAAAGAGTTATAGAGGTTGGTTTTAACTCACCTAGATTGAGACTTTGAAAGACTGAATATGGAAGTAAATTCACACTAGCTCCAAGATCAAGTAAGGCTCTTTCAATTTTATGTTCTCCAATAAAGCAAGAAATTGTAGGACAACCAGGGTCTTTATATTTCAAAGCATTATTGTTTTGAAGAATGACATTTATTTGTTCGGCTAAAAAGGCTTTCTTTTTCACATTCAGTTTTCTCTTCACAGTGCACAAATCTTTCAAAAATTTAGCATAGGAAGGAACCTGTTTAATAGCATCCAACAAAGGTATATTGATCCTTACCTGTTTGAAAATTTCAAAGATTTCAGAGTTGTGATTGACTTTCCTTTGTTTGGTCATGGCATGAGGAAATGGAAGTGCTGGCGGGGAATCAGTCTTTTCTTTGCAATGTTCAGGTTCAACCCCTTCCTTACCCTCAGAGATAAACTCATCATCTTTCTCACAAGGTTCAAGAATGGGTTTTTCAATAACCTTACCACTACGAAGAGTGATGACTGATTTGACTTGATCCATGTGTTGGCTTCCAGAACCACTTGCATTTGCATTGTATTGCCCCTTTGGATTTTGTTGTGGTTGAGATGGAAACTTACCTTTCTCTTGGAAGCTGAGAGCAGATGTTAATTTTGCAAGAGCATCTTTAAAATCTGTCATGCTTTGAGCAAGTTGAGTGTTGATTGTCTCCTGCTTTTCAATGAATGCATGCAATGTTTCCTCAAAATTTCTTCTAGGAGGTGGAGCATAAGGAGGTGCATATCCATTAGAATTTTGAAAATTATGATGTGCTTGAAACGGTGGCTGTGAAGTTTGTGCATTGTTTCTATCACTCTTCCAACTGAAATTTGGGTGATTTCTCTAACCAGGGTTGTACGTTTGGGAGTATGGGTTATGGTTGGGTCTTTGGAAACTGTTTAAAGCATGGGCTTGTTCATGGAGGCATTCCTTAAAAGAAGGCAAAGTTGGACAATCATTTGTTGAATGTTCATTGGTTTCACAGATTTGACACACAATGTCTATTGAACAGATTTTAATTGACCACTTTTTTTCAATTCAAGTGGCTTCGACTTTTCTAGCTAAAGATGCAAAACTTGGCTTGGAGGTCATGATCTTCCCTAAGGTTGTGCATACCTCCACTAGATGTATGAGGTTGAGTTTTACTTGGTGCCTCATAAGTACCTGTGGGTGTCCCAATTTTGAGCATTTTCGGCTAGCAAGTCTAGGTACTCCATTGCTTCATTAGGGTCTTTATCTTCGAAAGTTCCATTGCACATCAATTCAACCATTTGCCTATCTCTAGGTGTTAAACCTTCATAAAAATGTGAAACCAATCTCCATGTTTCAAAACCATGATGTGGGCAAGTATTAAGCAAATCTCGATACCTATCCCAACATTGGTAAAATGTTTCTCCTGGTTTTTGAGTGAAAGTGATAATTTGTCTTTTGAAAGAGTTTGTTCTGTGAGATGGAAAAAACTTCTTTAAAAATTGTTGTTGCATTTCATCACAAGCACGAATGGATCCTGGTCTTAAATTTTGTAGCCATGTTTTAGCTTTATCTTTTAATGAAAAAGGAAAAAGCTTTAATCGAATGGTGTTCATGCTACAATTTGAGTCATTATAGGTATTACAGACCTCCTCAAATTCCCTTAAATGCAAGTATGGATTTTCTAGGTCTAAACCATGAAAAGAAGGCAAAAGTTGAATAATGCCTGGCTTAAAATTAAAATGAGATGCATCAGGAGGGAAAACTATGCATGAGGGTGCACTTGTTCTTGTGGGATTCATGTGATCTCTAAGTGTTCTCATACGGTTATTCTCATTATTCTCATTATGAAGCGATTGATTATCTTCTTCGGCCATATTTTCTAAAAATGATGAGGATACCCTACAAAGTCGACCACTTAATGTACGTGACCAAACTCTCATGCACGTGTAAGAAGAGAATAAAAGCAAGAAAAAAAAAAAGAAAAAAAAACAAAACAAAACAAAAGAAACAAAAGTTAAATAAAATGAAAAGTGAAAAGAGAAAATAAAATAAATATTATAATTTATACAAGAATTTACCTCCCCGGCAACGACGCCAAAAACTTGACACGACCAAAAGCTTGATGTCTTGTCCCAAGTGCAGGAGTGTCGAAGTAATAAATAACCCGGCAAGACCGGGGTCGAACCACAGAGAGGTTAATTGTATAAATTATAAATAACAACACAACAATAACAACAATAACAATAATAATAACAATAATAGTACTAGTAATAGTAATAGTAATAATAATAATAATACTCAGTACGTGGCGTTGTTATACCTGAGAATGATCTAAAAGATCGGGTCACAGGTTTCCAGCCTATATACTGAGTTTAATAATAATAATAATAACAACAACAACAATAATAAAGAAGAGAAGGAAGAAATTAATGAGAACTTTGAGTTGAAAGATTAATGTAAGGATTAAACAACGATAAAAATAAATGTCAAGGTTAGAGGATCCACTAATGGTACTTCAAACAAGTATAGTATAAACTCTTATTACTCAATTGGAAACCACACATAAAGGAAGTTCCAATCAGATTATAAATTGTTAACATGATTACATTAGTTATCTTATTCGAATAAAGCTAATACTTGTAAATGTTGGCAGGCATTCATGATTATAACTTATGTTAACAACGAATCAAGTCCCTTTCATAGCTCAGGTGTCGGTTATACCATACAGTATGGGCTATGAAAGTACCAAGTATTTGTTGTACCAAGTGTTATACAACATAAATCTAGATTAACCATTTAACAAGCAAAGTATTAAAAGTGAACAAGATAACAAATATAAAACATATTAGTATCCAACGTTAAGGTCCATGTTAAGTTTATATTATACTTATTCTTACACCATTAGTGTACCCTTTTCACCTTGACATAATTAACTTAGCTGAACATAATGAAAGAAAGAAACATAAATGAACAAGATAAGAACATAAAGGAGAAAGAGGTTAACTAAGTAAAGGAAAGGAAATGAAGTGCATAAACTTGATATTAATGAAAGCAAGACATAAGCAATACAAAGAGAGAAAGCAAGAGCATGATCTTGATCTGGAAACCAAGATGCCTTAATACATGGTAAGTGCCTCCTTTTATAGGCCAAAATTTGGAACTATTGATTTGTTGACTAATTGATGAGTGGGTGGCCACATCTTGACTTTGGTGACAATCCTTATCTTCTTGTCTGAACAAAACGTCATTGCTAACATCATAATTTGCCCAGAATCCTCAGGAATGTTCTAGTAAATTGTCTCAGCTTTCCAACAAAAAAAAGATGAGGTCATTTGGACTTCTAGAACTGAAGATATGGGCTGAACACTAAATAGTGTTTGGGCTGCAGGACAGCTTCGGACTTCTTCGTTGTTCCTTCAATTTGGACTTCAAAACGGCCTTCTTAGATCTTGGGCTCCTCATGAAAGTTGTAGGCCTTTGTCTTACCTTTCCATCCATATAAAATGGACCTAAATTCGAGATCTAGAGCTCCAGATATGATCCAATTACCGAGCAATGTTCCGGTTTGGACTGCACCGACATCTCTTTTCTAAGTTTGGCCATCTCTTTGTCCTTTAACTTTCAATACTTAAACTCATCAATCAATCCTTTTATTTATGTGATCGGCCTGCATTTAAGATGAGCATTTACCATAAATTAAGGTATCTTATAATATCAAAGTTGTTATTATAAAACATGCTTTAGTTAAGGAGTTATTGATACTTCAAGTGCAAAATGATGATATAAAACCTTGATAAACATGCACTTTTAAGTACTAATCACGTAGTGAGCAATTATATGCTAATCTTAAGAAGTGTACCTTTTGTATGGGAAAAATTGTGTTTCTTGGCTATGTCGTAACTG
The DNA here is from genome assembly GCF_005239225.2 of Populus alba. Lineage (NCBI taxonomy): Eukaryota > Viridiplantae > Streptophyta > Magnoliopsida > Malpighiales > Salicaceae > Populus > Populus alba. The sequence goes on along the minus strand of NC_133287.1, from coordinate 13,317,282 downwards.
CGCAGGGTATCGAGATGGACAAGGAGAAAGTTAAGGCCATCCAGGATTGGCCTACACCAAAATCGGTAAGTGAGGTAAGGAGTTTTCATGGACTTGCGAGTTTTTATAGAAGGTTTGTGAAGGATTTTAGTACTATTGCTACACCTTTAACTGAAATTGTTAAAAAGTCTGTTGGATTCAAATGGAATGATGAACAGGATAAGGCTTTTAATTTGTTGAAAGATAAACTTTGTTCGGCACCTGTTTTAGCTTTGCCAGACTTTACGAGGGCTTTTGAAGTTGAATGTGATGCGTCAGGTATTAGTATAGGAGCTGTGTTAATGCAGGATAAAAGGCCCGTTGCGTATTTCAGCGAAAAACTTAATGGGGCAGCTTTGAATTACCCTACATATGACAAGGAGCTCTATGCCTTGGTAAGAACTCTAGAGACGTGGCAGCATTACCTGTGGCCCAAGGAGTTTGTGATACATTCTGATCATGAATCATTGAAGCACTTGAAAGCGCAAGGTAAGTTGAGTAGGAGACATGCCAAATGGGTGGAATTTATTGAAACATTTCCGTATATGATCAAGTATAAGCAAGGAAAAGAAAACATTGTGGCTGATGCACTTTTGCGCAGGTATGTTCTTTTATCTACTTTGGATGCTAGATTTCTAGGATTTGAACACACAAAAGAATTGTACAAGGATGATAGTGATTTTGCTAATGTTTACAATGCTTGCGAAACTTCGGCTTTTGGGAAGTTTTATAGACTTGATGGATACTTGTTTAAAGAGAGTCGATTGTGTGTTCCATTAAGTTATATGCGTGAATTGCTTGTACGTGAAGCACATGGGGGCGGTTTGATGGGGCATTTTGGTGTTGTTAAGACTTTGGATGTGTTGCATGAGCATTTTTATTGGCCTAAAATGAAAAGGGATGTGTAGCGCATATGTGATAAATGCATAACTTGTAGGAAAGCAAAGTCTAGGACTCAACCACATGGCTTGTACACCCCTTTACCTGTACCTAAGGAGCCATGGGTAGACATTTTGATGGATTTCGTCTTAGGTTTACCTAGGTCAAAACGGGGTAGGGATTCAATCTTTGTAGTTGTTGATAGGTTTTCAAAGATGGCACACTTTATTCCATGTCATAAAACCGATGATGCCACTAACATTGCTGATTTGTTCTTTAGGGAGATAATACGACTTCACGGGGTCCCTAAGAGCATTGTTTCTGATAGAGATGTTAAGTTCCTTAGCTATTTTTGGAAGGTGTTATGGGGGAAATTGGGTACTAAACTGTTGTTTTCAACTACTTGTCACCCCCAAACAGATGGACAAACCGAAGTAGTTAATAGGACCTTACCACAACTTTTGCGTGCTGTTATTCAAAAGAACTTAAAGAATTGGGAAGATTGTTTGCCATTTATAGAGTTTGCATATAATCGTAGTGTACACTCTACTACTGAATTTTCACCATTTGAAATTGTGTATGGGTTTAACCCTTTAACTCCAATGGATTTGATTCCTTTGCCTATTGATGAAAGGGTTAGTTTGGATGGTAATCGTAAAGCACAGGTGGTGAAGACACTCCATGAGAGTGTGCGGCAACAGATTGAAAGGAGGAATCGTGTGTATGCGACCAAAGCCAATAAGGGGCGCAAACATGTTGTCTTTCAGCCTGGCGATTGGGTTTGGGTACATATGCGCAAGGAGAGATTTCCGGCCCATAGGAAATCAAAGCTACAACCACGAGGAGATGGGCCATTTCAGATCCTTGAGAGGATCAATGACAATGCTTATAAAGTTGATTTGCCAGGTGAGTATGGTGTTAGTGCTACCTTTAATGTTTCTGATCTTACTTTGTTTGATGTAGGTGATGATTCGAGGTCGAATCCTTTTGAAGAGAGAGGGGATGATGCGGATCAGCCCAACACCAAGCGTAATCATGCCAACGATCCATTGGAGGTACCAATTGGGCCAATCACAAGAGCTAGGGCAAAGAAGCTTAAGGAAGCATTGAATGGGCTTGTTCAGAACTTATGGAGCAAGATGGACCTAGAAGGGCTTGGGACATTTAAGGAGCATGAAGAACAGCCTTTAATTCATCTAGTTCATGTCCAAGAAGAGCCCAATTCATGTGGAACAAGGGGTTGATATGTCCGGACCAATACCAGCCTTGTTAGGCTTGTTTTATTTCCTAATGCTACAAGGATAAAAAGCCAGCAATTTATTCTCCTAATTAAGTAAGGAAGTTGGCCATATCTTATTCCTAAAGAGGGGAGGACTATTTAATGTTTTTCCTAACATAGGAAGGAAAGTAATTAAATCAGCAACAAAGAAGGAAATTTATCCAAGCTAATCAAGGACATCAAAGGAAAGGGGGCAGCAACACAAATTTGATTCTAGCATATTTAGGATGGTAATTTTCGGATTTTTATTATTTTCTTCTTAGTTTTTGGGTTATTATTACTTATTTGGGTCAATTGTAAGTGGGCTTCATATAAGTCCACCTAAGGGGGGTCCATTAGGGTTTCTTTAAGTTTAGAGTCATTATAAATAGAGGCATAACCAAACATGTAAGGTTACGCAATTTTCATATCAATAAACCTCTTTGCTGCACTTGTTGTGTGTTGGTGGGATAATCTCCCTTCCTTGGTTCTCTAAAGAACTGAAAACGACTTATCGAAGAACAACTGGCTTCGTGGCGTCATCTTTATACTTCTCGTTCGCGAATCAATATTCGTTAGGTGGGGGTTTACGTTTCCAATAGTGCTGGTGCCTAGGTACAAGTTATCTTTGTGTCACACTCCTATCAAACCTGATTTACTTGGCTTTCCGGGAATTGGTGTCTTTGCGTGTGGGTTGCGTGACCACGTGATCACGAGGTTCGCATCAATTGAATTTGAGGTCATTCCAATATTGTCTGGTCTGGGTTTTAATTCTGGTAAATAAAAATTGCAAAACATGTCAGATTTGTATCAAGTTAAAAAACATGATCCATACTATTTGTTTTCGTACAAATTTTGCAGATTCAAAGCATGTTTGGAAACAACGAATTAATGACACAAAACACTGACATCAGTTTCCAATTGTGAGCCATAGGCCAGCAACTTGAGCTCGTCTAAGATGTACAAGGATATGAAAGATGAGGTGAATTCAATAAAGCAACAGAATAGTGGGGTTGATCGCCAAGGAAATACGGTCTAAAGGTTTGTACAGAATGTTAGATATGATTTTGGAGTTAGTTGACGAAAACAGAGATGCGGGTGAATCAAGACATTGCCAATGTTGTTGATCTATAATACTATGTGGAACTAAATGACATGATTCACATGACTATGAAAGTGGAAAGACAACTTAAAAGGACATGACAAGTTCGACTAACATTTAATTTGGGTTCTTCATCATCTTGGATGCCGAATCTAAGGAGAGAGGGTACTGTTCAACCGAGGTCCTTTGTTCCTTCCAATTCCAAACCACCAAAGGCTTTAATTAAGGTTCCTACTTGTTCCAAAGGTAAATCTGAAACTCAACCTAAATGTATTTGTGATGTTAAATGATTCAGGTGTCAAGGACGTGGATATTATGCTTCCGAGTGTCTAAACAAGAGAATCATGACGATTAGAGGTACTGCTAATATCGAATATGAAAAGGACAGATTTGATTATGAAGGCATGCTACCATTGGAGTCCTTGGTTATATTTTCATAAGTATTTAAACCATTATAAAGCCTAAGGATGGGATTTTTTTATGAAAAAGAATTCAGAACATTTTTTTTTTTATCTTATGTGAGAGTGATTCTTTCATTCCTCAGTTCTTGAACGAATTGAATCTGACTTAAGATTAAATGGCTTCGTGGCATCATTCAACTTTTTTCCAATAGTGTTGGTGTCTTAGAGCAGGTTTTCATTGTGTCAACACTCATGTCAAACCTATTTTAGCTTTCAAAGATAGATCTCAATATTATTCGGTCAAGGTTGAACTTGGGATCCTTAGAGCATCAAGAGAAGGCCTTAGTACATTTAACTCATATGGAAGATGGGCTCAATCCTCCCTTATTTTGGCCATGAAGTTTTGATAACAAGGTTGCCATTTTTTGTATTGGTTTTGGCCAGCCTTCTTATGTGATGTTTCTATATGTTTTGTGGAGTCCTAACTAGTATTAGATTTCCTATTATGCGAGGGGAACATTGGTTATTTCTTTTAAATATTAGGATTTATTATTTTTTTATTTTATTTTCTTGTCAAGTGAGGAGAAAATACAACAAAGAAAACAAAAGAATACAAGTTGACTTAAGAAACATATAGTCAACATAGTCTCATTGTCACAAGGGAGATAATTCACCAACTTAATTGTGTTTTCTAATATTGGAAGGATACAAAGGTGGTATACAGGAGCATTAAAAGTAACATCTTTTCCCTTCTAAAAAAAGAATAAATACAAGGTTGAGATCAAAGTCCTATGCTAACTTGAAAACTAAAGGAGCAATAACTTCTCTTTTAGTTCCTCTGATTATTGGACAACATTGTAGGCTGTCAATAAATCTTGTATTAGACCTATAATATTTTTCTTTTCTTCTTCTCTTCTCACAACAGATAAAAAACTCAGGACTTGTGATGATACGGTTCAGCCTTTTGATACGAACCAAGCAAGTCAAATTCAGATTTTGGCATAAAAGTTTCTACCGTTTAGTTTTACGCTATTGAGCATAACTTCAAATCCAAACGTTGGATCAAGCTCTAACTTTACCTGACGATTCCAAAGGTGTTTTTCTATGTTGGTACTTTTTAGGAGAATCCAAATTTGACTTTTTTAGCAAGTCAAATTCAGATTTTGGCATAAAAGTTTCTACCGTTTAGTTTTACGCTATTGAGCATAACTTCAAATCCAAACGTTGGATCAAGCTCTAACTTTACCAAACGATTCCAGAGGTGTTTGTCTATGTTGGGATACTTTTTTAGGAGAATCCACGTTTGGAAAGGACTTGCAATATAGGTCCGAACATGCTATATGACTTGTAGACCTTCTATTTGGCAAAGATCCTTTTCCTACAAGGATGTGGGAGCTTGTTTTGGGAATTTCCTAGTTCCACAAGGATTTTTAATGAGCTGCAATATAATCTCCAAATGTGTCAAGGATTCATTAATGTTTCAAAATCCTTTTTTTATAAGGATTCCTTATTCATCCTAGCTACACAAGGAAAGAAAGGCTGGTAGTATTTAATGACAAGTTAGTTATTTTATTATTTTATTTCATGTTCAGGCTTAATTAATACTTTGTTTTTAGTTAGGATCCAAGGCTTATTTGGATTAAGTTATAGGCTTTTTAGCTTAGGGTTTTGCGTAAGTTTTGAGTGGACTTCATATAAGTTCACATAAAGGGTCTATTAGGGTTAATTTTTCAAGAACTACATAAAATCATGTAAGCCAAAAATTCAGCAGCTTTGATGATCATTACTTCTAGATTTTTTAGTTTTAACGTGTGAGAGTGATTCTTGCATTCTTCAATTCTTGAAAGAACCGAATCTGACTTATCGAAGATTAACTAGCTTCATGGCGTCATTCTACTCATTCCAATAGTGTTGGTGCCTTGGGGCAGGTTTTCATTTTGTCACACTCCTATTAGACCTATTTCAGCTTTCCAGGATCAGATCTCAATCTTGATTGTGGGTTGCGTGACCACGTGATCACAAGGTTCGCATCATATAAGCTTTGTTTTAATTTTGTTAACTACAACCCAAGGTTTGTTTGAGCTTAATTAATATCATGTTTCCAGCTAGGATCCAAGGTTTGTTTGGATCAGGATTTAAGCTTACTAGTAAAGGTTTTGGTTAGTTTTTCTTTATGTGGGTCAATTTAGCCTATAAGGGTGGATCTTTTAAGATTACTTTTTTAGAACTATTTAAACACATGTAAGCCTAATTTTTGACAGCCATTAATGAACTTATGAATTTTTTCAGTTTTAACGTGTTGGAGATTCTTATATTCTTTGGTTCTTGAATGAATTGAATCTGACTTATCGAAGATTAACTAATTTTGTGGAGTCATTCTCTTTCATACCAATAATGCTAGTGCCTTGTAAAAAGTTTTCATCACACTCCTATCAGATCTATTTCGGCTTTTCAAACTTAGATCTCAATCTTGATTGTGGGTTGCATGACTGCGTGATCAAGAGATTCGCATCATGGTAGTCTCTTGGCATGGAAAAAGTTTCGTCAACTTTTCTCGTAAACTGGGTTTCGCAGCTACAGTGTATTGTATCTGGCAAGAACGAAATGCAAGGATCTTTGCAGATGTGTCTAAATCTTCGAATTTGGTTTTTGATCAAATCGAATGTATCATTCGCGATAAACTTGTTTTGATGAGGAATGTTCAACAAACAGATGAAAACATAAGGATCCAAAGACTTTGGAGGGTCAATAACATGGACTCTTAATTTGAGTTTAGCTGGTTGTTTTTTGTACCCCTAGCATATCTAGTTGGTCCAAGTTTTTGTTTTGTTATGTGGTTAGCCTGTAGCCATTTGTTGGTTTTCGTTTCTGTCCTCATTGTAAATCTTGGGTATGCCCATTATATTCTTTGTATCATTTTCTTTTAATACATAAGTCAGCTTACCAAAAAAAAAAGATTCGCATCATGGTTCCTAAAATTCCCAAGTGTTCATCCCTAATGAACAAACAGTCAACCAGTTCAACTTAAAATCTAGATTTTACAGTTTTAAACCTAATGAAACTTGAATCAACTAAATACATGTCAATCCTATAATGCATGTAATATGAAGTATGCGAATTCATTTTAATTTGTGCTATCAAATAAAATATAAAAATTTATTTAATTTGCAATAAAATGAATTCTTAAGAACTAAGTCTTCACTTGCATTGCATTTTGGACTTGTTGATTGAATTCTTGATTCAATTCTTCATGCTTGTTAATGTGTTCTTTGTATAAAACATGTTTAAACTTATTCTCAACCAAGCATATCATTAATCCAATTTTATTTAATTGTTATTATCAAAATATATAAATATTAAAATGTGATCCAAATGTCAACATTTCTTGCCTCTAGTCAATTTGGTAATAAACTAAAGCACTAAGTGAAAAGATCTTAATACCCTAATAACTAGGTTTAAGTTTTTTGACAAGAAGAGCAAAACCATCATTCTATTATCCTAGTGAACAATGTCTCTAAATTTGCAGCTATAGTGTTTTTCCAAACATGTAAGCTTTCATTAATTTATGACATCAAAAATTAATCAAGGGAAAGTCATCCTCCTTCAGCCAATAAGTAGTAAAACTGTTGTTTAATATGTGTATACGTTAAAAAAGCTCTAATTTGATAATTATTTTTTTTTACCCTACTTAAAATAATTTTATACCAACCAAAATAATTTTAATAAAGGGTGTGATGGATAAGGTTTTTTTTCCTCAAAAAATTTAACTCATTCAATTTTATTTAGTTGTATTTTTTGTAAGTATTAAAAAAAAACCTTATATTAGTTGTATTTGCAACACACCCTTCATTAAAATTATTTTTGATGGGTGTGTAAATAGAAATTATTATCAAATTAAAGCTTTTTTATGGATCCACGTATTGAACAATAGTTTTGCTAATTTAAGTTGTTTTGGTGCTAACTCTAATTGATTGGTCCAGTAGTTAAAAGATGTACGCTTTCGTTTTTTTTCGAGATCAAAACCTTCAGAATAGCATCTAAAGAGAATTAATTTATTAAGTTTTTTTAAATACACCTAGTTGATGTGGATCGTGTATCCTTGAGATCCTTTAAAGAAAAGGACTTAATCTTGACTAATATATAAGCTAGATTGAAAGTATCCTTAATAGCTAAAAAAAATGTTTAAATACTTGTGGAAAAAGGAGAAGTAAAAAAAAAAAAAACTGATACAATGTGGTAGAAAAGCTGTCACGTCTAAAGAAAGGAAAACTCTGGGGCTGTTCATCTACTGTTGCAAAATTTACCTAGCAAGTTTTTTTTTTTTTTTAATAGATTATATTAATATAAACTAATGTTAAAAATGCAAAATAAACTTTTATATTAATAATAGGCATCTGACCCATCCCTTCTTTATGTGCATGTTCTTGGAAGCAATTCAAATGAAAAGATCTGGGAAAGAAAATTTTCTACCTCGTTAATTTTGAATTAAGAGCACAACTTTTATATTAATTGTGCCGCGTCTGGAATTACAGATTAGTTAAAAGGAATAACCCCAGTATAGTTGGTCCTTGTTTCATGAGGTACATACATCAGTTTAAAAGTGTCATGGTTATACTTGGAGCTATCCCAATCGTCATCAATACGAATTGGATGCTGACCTTTTATTTTGCAGTTCAATTTACTAGGAAATTAGTTCGGCCATTGAAAATTTTTAAAAGTTGAACCGTACTTTTGGAAGCCAATTACAGTTTAACTTTTTATGCAAGGCAATAAGTTTAAAAATAAATTTTAAAAAAATAAATTATTTTTTGATATTTGATAATGTAATAAAAAATAAGTTAAAAAATAATTTTTAATATTTGATTATATTATAGAAAATAAACTGAAAAATAACTTATTAATATTTTTTTTTCTCAAGTTTATTAAAATAATAAGAAACAAATCTTGCAAATTAAAAAGTTAAATAAAAATAAAAATAAAAAATATATATATATATATATATATATATATAATTCATAAATTATCTCAAATAAAATTAATAATAATCAAAATAAAAAAGACCAAATCTAAAAAATAAAAGATGAAAAAATTAAAATAATAATAATAATTAACATTTCATAAATTATTTCAAATAAAATAAATAACAATTAAAGAAATAAAAATCAAATTTAATAGATAAAAAATTTCAATAAAAAAATAATAAGAAAAAAACAATAACAATTATAAAAATAAAAACTAAAATTAATATAAAAATTAAATTTTAAGAGATGAAATTAAAAAATAAATATTTAAAACAAAATATATATAATAATAAAAATTTAAGGATCAAATTTAATATAATCAGCAAATAATATAACATTTTAAAATTTTTCACAACTTGCAGAAAGTATTTTTTGCTTAAATTTTTCAGAAACACATTTTATTTTTCAGAAACATACTTTTTCTCAAAAATTAACCAACTTTTCTAATAACAAAAAAAACATAAAAAAATTTTAAAAAAATTTTAAAAGTAGTTTCATAAAAACCACTAACCCTAATCACCAAGCACAGACGAAGCCTAACCAGAATGCAATGGCCCAGCTTCTATGAAATCACCTTCCCCCAGGAAAACAAGCTATTTGTGAGGCTATAAAATAGAACAAATTCAAGGGCTATACTGTTTCAATCTCTCCAGTTATATTCAAGTACAATATAACTTAAGTCTAATGTTGCCCCCCCGCCTCATGTAATGTAATCCCGATAGTGTCCCTTATGGTCAAGCCAAACTGGGAGAAATTCAGAAAGGAAATGGGATCCCATCCAGCCATCCCCGTTCCAAATGTAACGCTAGAAAAATATTAAATCCACACCATATCAGACCACATAATTTTCATTATCATCCCTTAAGTTCGGGATTTTATTCAGAAGTACAACAGAATGCAGAGACTCAATAGAAGCCATCTGTACTGGGAGAAATTCCAGAAAGGAAAGGATTAAATCACCATATCAGACCACATAATTTTCATTATCATAAAGCTAGATTAAAGAACACACACCACAACCCTTTTAAGTTCGGGATTTTATTCAGAAGTACAACAGATTGCAGAGATATGACAAAACCCTTTATTTAGTAGCAGCTAATGGTGCCATAAATCCCATTAACAGTTCATTGATCACTCATCATCATAGTTCTTTCGGTGGTGGTGGTGGTGGTGCTTCTTCTTCTCCGCATCATCATCAGAATTGTCATCTCCCTGCCAATTTCAACTATATGATTAAGATAATGACAGATACCAGAAAAGAAAGGCAAATTTATATGCACGACTTTGTTGATAGCAGTTTCTATTTCACAGAGAGATGGGCACTCAAACATTGTATTCTTCTCCAGGTAAACTAGAAATGGAAATTTGATTATTTTGTTTTTCCCCTAAGACCCCAAGAAGACAAGCATTATAGTAATTTCATAATGAAACTTAAAAAGTTAAGATCCTCAATGCAATAAACAATGTATTAATCATGTAAGATTACCGGAGTTGTGACTGTTCAGTGCTCCTAATTTTAAACAGGTGATGCTGGAAATATCTATATGTTGGGCATTTCGATAATCAATTCCAAACTAGAAGGTCCAGGACTTGAAGCAAACAATAAGTGAAATTGTTTGTAGAATGACTAGACATCATGTTGCAATGCATTACATATTCTCATCACCAGTAAAAACATTACAGAGATTAACACAAAATATGAGGAGTAGGTAGCAGCCTCACAGGGCAATAATTTATTCTATTTTTTTCTGCTTATATAGGATTACTGGAAAAAATAAAAAGGGAACTCAAAATAACATGTATTCACCCACGGAAATTGTGGCTAGAATATTATGAGCTTGGCACCACAGGACGGAGCAAAATATTTTGAGCTTGGCACCACGGGACTGAGCAAAAGCAGTGACAAAACAAACAAAAAAAAAAATACCATAAATCTTCTTGATGCAGTCATAGGATGCGCACGACCAAGCACCTTCTTAACTTATCCTGATGTATTGCTAACCAAGTAAGAACTTCTAACGTATATAATTAAAGCTGGAACATAAAGTCTGAGCAGCAACAAACAAAAACAGAAAAGCAACACCACAAATCTCTCTTGGAGTATTTGTAGGATGTGCATACACTAAGCATTTACCAAGTTTTTCCTGATGAAATTCTTATACTAAGAAACCACTTAAATTTGTTATACTAATTGAATTGGTAATCAAATGTTTTTAAAGCCAAGCCGCCGGTTTGAAGTTTAAATTTATTCTCAACTTAAAACTAAACTTTATCAGAAACAATCCACTAAACTAATGCAAAAATGTCCTACTTATGAGTATAATCATATCCTGCCTGTGGAACGAAGTCAAGTGCAATACTCTTCCACATCATTGTTCCTCCTAATTTTCGTCAATCCTTGTTTTAGATCACTAAGACATAAAGAGAGCTAAGCCAAAAATCCAACACAAGGCAGCAACTCAAGACATCACAAATAAGAAATGCAACACAAAAATCCTACATTACCAAGAAACAGAAAATGATCATACGTTGCATTAAAAACCATAAGCATAAAAAGTAAAAAGTCCGACAATTTGAGAGACCCTACATATTCTCTTTGCGCCATAGCCCTCTTCACCCACCATTCACGATACTTACTATGGGACGATTCCTACGTTGTTCCTCATCACTACGACGACTCCCATAGAAGGCCTTCTCATAACTCTCCTCCTTCCTCCTGTCTCGCATAACTAGACCTCTTAGGTGAAATCATCTCCATAACTTGGCTTCATATATTGGCTCCTTCCCCCATGCCCTTCTCCCTCTTCCCATAACTCTCCTTCCTCCCATTACCGAGAACCATACTCTTGACCCACTTCCTTCATTTCGGATCCTGGCCTCCTCCCATACCCGGATCCGTATTCCACAGTCCCCCCTCCATATTCGGCTGGGCTTCTCATACCCAGATCCATATTCAGTTTTCGGACGATTTCCTACCATAACCCGACCCATATCAGTTGGCTTATCATACTCCAGACCCATATTCAGGAGTCCGGTCTTCCTGCCATACCCAGATCCATTATTCATCACTCTGTGGCTTCTCATTACCCAGACCCGTACTCCGATCTCTTTTCATGCGCCCATAGCCAGTCCCAAGACTCGCTCGGCCTTCTCATACCTACCAGACTCATATTCGCCCTCGGGTTCTCCTTCACATACCCCAGATCCCATAATTCCTCACTCTGTGCCTCTCATTCCCAGACCGTACTCCGATTCTTGTCTGCGCCATAACCAGGGACCCGTACTCGCTTGGCCTCACATGCCCACCAGACTCATATTCATTTTCGGGTCTCCTTCCATACCCAGATCCATATTCTTCACTTGAGGCTTGCCATTACCACCAGACCATATTCAGATATTCGGGTCTCCTTCCATATCTCCTCACTGGCCGGCTTCACATAAGCCATCAGACTCATACTCCAATCCAGGGGCCTATTCATTCCAGGCTGGGAAACCGTTATGCCGGTTGAGGTTCCACCATAAGTGGATCCAGGTCGGGGGCTTGGACGAGCTAGCTGCTGTATTCAGTTTCAAGAGCTTCATCAGCGTAAGCAGATGGCTCAGAGTAAAGAGGAGTAATTGGGGGCCCGATCGTAGTCAATTTCACCGGACGGTTTGAGCTGATTGGATAGCAGGTCTCATCTGCGACGTGGGAATGGCGACCGTACGTTAAGGCAATGTCGTATCCACCACCGTATGGGTGGGATCGTACTCATCGTAATCTTATCTACCTGGTCATCATCACCTCGAGAAAAGAAACGCATCGTTTTTTTTTTTTTTTTTTTAATCTCCTGGTTTTGTCTGAATGAAGATCAGGGAGGGGGAGGGGGGGGGTTATATTGTATTTTTTGTGTAAGGAACGATGTCGCTTTATTGATGGAGATGCTTGCCACGAACATTGAAAAATATGTGGTGGGTCATTAATAATGGAATCGAAAGGTATGCGGGCGTGTGATGTGTTTAATGGATGTGTGGTCTAATCAGAGTCCTAGCCACAAAAAAATTTATTGGGAGACGCGGTCGATACCCTGGGCCGACATATCCCGAGTCTATGTCTATAGCCTTGCCCGAATCTCTTTTGATTCGGGTGCTTGGTTTTATTATTATTTTCTTTCTCCTTTTATATTAATATTTTTTTATCCAAAAGCTACAGTGAGCTTTGTTACACAAAATGTTATAATCATTATTTATTTAAAATATATTAAAATAATATTTTTTTATAATGATATATAACACAAAATAACAAAAAATTAACAAAAATAAAAAAAAGATGATATAGTTAAATTAATATATTAATTTAAATTAAAAATAAAATTTTCTTGAAAAACACTTAATGTATATATAATAATATTACCGTGTCCATTTTTATTTTACCTCTCTTAATCCGCAATTATTTACTACTACTTGATTAATATATAAAAAACAAACTAAATACAAGATTATATATTCATAAAATGTGCACATATTTTTACTATTTTATTATGATAATGGATTTTAGTTTTTATTTTTTCTAAAAAATCAAAGAAAAATTTAAGTGGGAGATATTTTTTATTTTTTTGTCTGGCTCACATTAGCCATTTAATGTACATGTTTTTTTTATAATTTTTTAAACAGATAAATGATTTAATTACTCTTTTCTAAAAAATTTAAAGTTATTGACCAATGTAGTATTTGAGTTAATCATTTTTTAAAAAAAATACAATAAAAAATATCTTTTCCATTGCAATTAAGCAAAACATGAACCTTGGACCTACAAAACTCTTGGTATTTTCAAATAGGTTTACCGGTTAATTCAAAAACATTGAGGATAATTTGATATTTTTATCCTGAATTATTATTTTTGCTTTAATCAATAAAAATTGCTAGCATGTGCTTACCACCGTTAGTGTGTAGGCATTCACGACCATTTGAGAAGCGTGTGTTTTGCATCTCTTAGTGGCACGGAACCAGCCTTTCCACCTTGTTATTGGATGCTCCAATACATGTCCTCTTCCTCCAAGTATGGACACATGTTGTTGGTTTGTGCGGGGTGTTCCCTGTCGGCGCGTGGTCTATGAGCGCGAACCTCGTAATCTACGAAGGATGGTCATGCAACACCTACAATCAAGATTCGAGATTGAGATTCCCAGAAATCCAAAATATGGTTCCTTCTGATGGAGTGTCGATACAATAGACCACACCTGCCCCGAAGCACACCAATACTATTGGAAATGAGTAGAATGATTGTGCATCGAGAGCCAGTTTGATGCGAAGCCCTCGTTGATCTCCATCCGTGGTCACGCACCACAATCAAAGATTTGAGATACCTGTCTCTATGCCCGGAAAGCACGGAAACTCTAGGCACTCCTATGAATATGAGTGCGACCCACATTCCAATGGCATCTACCTGCGCCCATAAGGCATCATACACTATTGAGGCAATGCGTAGAGCCTTTCAGACACACTGACGACCACGAAGCCAGTTAATCTGTCGACTAAGTCAGATTTAGTTCGCGTTCAGGCGAGAACTTGCCACAGAATATGTGAAGCAAGAATCACTCTCAACGTTAAAATTGAAATTTCAGATTAATCAATAGAGCATACAAAGCTGTCCGAAATTTTGGCCTACATGAGTCTTAAACAGTTCTGAAAAGTTAACCTTAACGGACCATTACTCTATGTGGACTCTTACTTATAGGTCAGCATCAAAAACTGAAGCCCACCAAACCCTAGGAAATAAAAGGTGCCCATAACTTAATCCAAACAAGCCTGGATGGAGGTGATCCTAACTTCACACAACCAACAAGTATGTTATCAAATTGAAAGCCAATCAGTAGCCTTGGGCTGTAAGCTAACAAAATAGGAACAAATAAAGCCATTATCGTCATGGCCGCATCTACAATAAGGTCTGTATTGGACGCCTCTTGCACAGGAATAAGAGTACTAAAGATCTCCTCTTGGAATCAGGTCCAAATGGAATCCTTCCAATCTGACCTTGGTGGAAACCTCTCAAAACCAATGCAATTCAACTGCGTCTTTCAATGTCTTTGTTCTTGGACGAGGTCATATCGGTCCATTTTGAAAACATGTTAATGGATCCTTGCTGTGGTTGTCTAGCTTGGTCCCATCATAGTTAATTTTCCGGATAAACGTCAGATTCCAGCTCGTCAGAACTGATAGAATGCAAACAAGTGCACTCTCACACACAAATTAAAGATGTGAAAATTCATAAGTAAATAATCATCAATGCTGTCGAAATTTTGTTACATCGTTTAAATAGTTCTAAAAGTAACGCCTAATACGATTTTACCCATGTGAGGCTGAAACTGACCCCATACAAAACAGACGCGGATAAAACCCGTAAATTAAAGAAGCCTATAACCTGATCCAAACAAGTCTTTGGACCCTAGCTCAAAAACAAAGTTTTGAATGTTTTTTTTTTTAAGCTCCCAACGACTGAAAGAAAATAATTAAAATAACTAAATTTAACAACAGACCAACAGCTTAGTGAATGTCTTATTCTAAGTGCTAGGAGGTATTGATTGAGGTACTTTAAAGAATGTGATTTTTATCAAGGTGTTTATATGCATACTTTTGCACTTGAAGTATCAAAACTCCTTAAACCAAAGATGTTTAAACATACCAACAGTGTCTGATATTATAAGATCCTTAATATATGGTAAAATTTTCATCTTAAAATGCAAGCCTATCAGATAAAGTCAAAGGTCTTGATTGATGATTCAATTACCGATATTGTAAAGAAAAGAGAGCCGGTGAAACTGTAGAGAAAGTGAGGCTGGGTTCAGTCAAACTGGAAACGTGTCTCAATATTTGGGACGTAATCTCGTAGCGTAGACTCTCGTATTAGGATTTACTTTATATGGATAGGAAAAGATAAGGGACATTGAGCTAACAAACTTGATATAGAGTCCATGATTTAAAAGATGGGGCCGGATTCTCAAGTCCAAATAAGCAACAACGGAGAGTCTGGAATTTGGGCAGAATGTTAGCAGCCCATATCTGCGAGTTCTGAAGTCCTAATGCACCTCAGAAATTTTTCCCAGGAAAGACCGGCAGACAATTTCCCGTAGAACTTTCACTGAGTAAAAGGAGTTCCAATTCTGACGTTAGCCCATGATGTTTGTTCAATCAGAAGAGTAAGGATCGAGTTACCAAGTAAAAGGATTGCCACCCACCTCAACAAAATTATTGTCTATCAAATCAATAAGTTCCAGATTTTGCCTATAAAAAGGAGGCTTTAGCACGATGCATAATATCTTGGTGTTCAGATAAGATCAGATCATTGCCTCTTTCTGTTGTATTTTTGGTAATGTGTTAAGTTGATTTTATGTCTTAAGTTAATCTCTTGATTTATACAGCTTTTCATTTCTTTCTTTTACTTATGATAATCATTTGCCTATTCATTGTTTATTTATAGTTTTGTATTCTCTATTCATTATGTTTAGCAAATCTATTATGGTCAAGTGAAAAGGTTAGACTAATGGTGGTAAGAATACGTATAGTCTATAAACTCAACATGGACTTTAATGCTTGATAGTAACATGTCGTTTATATTGTTATTATCTTGCTCACATCTTAATACCTTGCTTGTTTAAAATGATTAATCTAGATTTGTGTTTGAACAACCCTTGGTGTCAAATCTTGGCACTTTCATAGCCGTAACCGTATGGTATAAAACTATACTTGTGCTATGAAAGGAACTTGATTTGTTGTTTAACATAAAGCTATCATCAGAATACCTGAATATTTACAAGTATTGCATTACTCCGAATAGAGATAATTAATGTGTAATGCATATAACAATTTTATAATCTGATTGACCTCTTTGTGTGTGGTTTTCCAATATGAGTAATGAAGAGTTCTACTATAAGCTTGTTTGAAGTGTCATAGTAGTAAATAATCCTCTCAGAATCTTAGACGTTCTGTTTTGTATCATTGTTTAATCCTCGAGCATAATGCTTTACAGTCTCAAAAGTCCTCTTTATTGATTACTGAATACATGACATTATGATTATTACTGTTGTTGTTCTTGTATATTATTGGTTTATTCGTTCGCTTGTTATTCTCGTAATTTAGCTATAAAGTTAACGCTCCCTAGTAGTTTGACTTCGTCTGTGGATAATTGCTATTACTTCGACACTCCTCCACTTAAGAATGTTGCCTTTCCCAGTGGAACTAAGATAGTTTATGAATCCATCTCAAACACTTCTAGTGAAACTGAGATTGATGGAATCTTGATGATATTGGCAGGTGTTATGTTTTCAAGAAGAATCAAAGGCATTAATGGAGACCATATAAATGTGAATGAAGAATGCACCACCGATCAATGGAGTCAGCATGACTTCAAGTGTTCAAGCCACAAAACCTGGATTTTAAAAGGCGTCACGCATTAAATCTCAAGTAATCATATACTATTAGAGATATTATATATTCTCTTTGGTCAACAAAGATATTGCTTATAATTCTTGACTCATTTCATTATCCTACGACAACTAAGTCAAGATTGGAGCGGTCCTTTATTGTGAAACATTGGTTTCCAATGGAGCCTGTACATATCGAGAATCTAAAGAATTGCCAATGTTTCAAGATAAAATGCGCATCGTTTGAAAGTTTTTGAATTTTCGGTTGAAAATTGAATTCTATTAAATTGAGCGATCTGTAATATAAAGATTGATTCTGTTCTCACATTGTTTGTGTTTTGGTTTTTGGTGTAACTTTTGTTTTCTGCTAGTCTTTTCTCTTCAATCGGTCAAGATAGCGGATAAGGTACTCGTGAACTTAAGTCGGTTCTTTAGTTTCCCATAATAATTGAATATTTTGTATATAATTTTTACAATTTTGCTCCATTTCTCCTTCTTTTGGAAAATCCCCTTTTTCCCCCCAATTCCATTTGAAAATTGGACACCATCTTGAAAGAATTGAAAGGTATTTTCCTACTTTGCCTCCAAATACGTTAACAAAAATTTACGTGCTAATCGTGCAAATTGAGGTTGTTAATATCATGGAATTCTGGAAGCTATCGCTTGCTAATTGAAGCAAGGTCGATTACAGGTGAGTCCAATTCTTTCATTTCACGACAGCTTGGAATAGGTAAACACACTTTTGCGAAAGAAACATCGTGTAATAACGACTGAAAGTCTGTTCACAGATGTGGCCCAAATGGAACTTGTAAGCGACAAGTTATTCTTTTACGGAATGGTATCTGTAAACCCGTAAAAATAAAAAACAATTCATTAAGCGATGCCTACTAAAGGGTCTTTAGATAATCCTTTTGTTGACCCTTGAGACGCATCCTAATGGAGGATGTGCATCGTGCAATTCATGATTTATGCCACATTTCTATAAAGAATAACATGCTTGATTTAGTCTTGGGAATCCTGACTAAAAGACCCTTTGTGAACTTACAAATTGTTTTTTTATTTTAAACGTTTTGCACTTATACAAGGACTAATAATATAGCTGTTGGGGGTGTGATTAGTACTTCAGAAAGCTGCATTTTATCAAGGTTTTAATCATCATTTGTACTTCAAAGATAATAACTCCTTACACTAAAGCATGTTTATAATACAAGTCTGATACTAATATAGATACCTTAATATATGGTAAATGTCATCTTAAATCAGGCCTATCATCATAAATCAAAAGGGATTGCATTGATGAATCAACTACTGAAATTGTGAAGTAACGAGAGGTGAGCTTAGAAAAGTGTTGGTTAGTCCAAACTGGAACACTGTCGTAATGATCATATTCGGTTTATAGATGTCCAAATTACCTCTAATTTTTGGACAACTTCATGTGATCCAAAGATTAAAAGGCCGTTTCAGTCAAAATTATAGCACACCAGAAGAAGTCTAATCTTCCTATTAGGCCTAGACAATTGTTCTTCTTGAGCTCATATCTTAATTTCTAATAAGTCCAAATAACCTCAATTTGTTTTCCTAGAGGCTGAGATAATTTCTTGACTTTCATGGTGTACAAAGGGTTCTAATTCCTGATGTAGCAATGATGTTTTGTTCAAACCAAGAAGATAAGGATTGGTACCAAGTCAAGATGTAGCACCCACTTAACAATTATTCTCAAATCAATAATTCCAAATTTTGGCCTAATAAAAGGAGGCATTTGCCATGCATTTAGATAATCTTGGTGTTCATAATCAGATCATGCTCTTGCTCCTTCTGTTGTATTTGTAATGTTTAAGTTTTATTCTATGTTATATTTAAATCTCTTGTTTATTTTTCATTTCATTTCCTATTACTATATAATTAATGTTCTTATCTATTTTGTTTTTATGTTTCTTTCTTCATTAGTGTTTAGAGCTAAATATAATTAATTCAAGGGTAAATGTTACACTAATCGGTAAGAATAAGTTAGTATTAAACTCACATGGACTTTAATGCTTGATATAACAGTGTTTTTATGATTTTTTACTCTTGCTCATCTTACTTGCTTGTTAAGATGATTATCTAGATTCTGTGTTGAAACAACCCTTGTGTCAATGCTGGCATTTCCAATAGCTATATCCGTATGGTGTAACCTACTACTGTGCTTGAAAGGATATCTTGATTTGTTGTTAACATAAGCTATTACCATGAATACTGATAATATTTACAAGTATGGCATTACTTGAGATAAGATAATTAATCGTAACCATGTTATTAATTTATTACTGATTAGAACCTCCTTTGTGTGGTGGTTTTAGTTGATAATAAGAGTTTATACTCAAAACTTGTTAAAGTACCATTGTGAATTCTCTAAACCTTGAATTGTTTTTAATTATTGTTTAATCAATCACATTAATTTTTTACATCTCAAAGTCTTTAGTTATTACTATTACTACATTATTAAATAATTACTACTATCTACGTTCTACTACTATTACTACTACTAACTACTTTATTGTTGTTGTTATTACCCCTGACTAATATTGTTATTGTTTGTGTTATTGTTGTTTATTGTTATTTTATAATTTAATATAGTTAACCTCCCTGTGGTCGACCCCGGTCTTCCGCGTTATTTATTACTTCAACACTTTTAACTGGGAGAGACATTAATCTTTTGGTCGTGTTAGCTATCTTTAGCAAAGCAGATGAGACTATTCCCTGGATGTCAACCATAGCCTCAACTCATCTTTATGACGCAAAATGCTTGCAATGGCATATGAAATTGTAGCAAAACGATAAAAGCTAGACCAATATGTTTTTTTTTTTTTTATGCGAAACTTCGTGGATCACGTGGTCACGCAACCAAATCAAGATTGAGATCTGATCTGGAAAGCCGAATAGGTCTCATATAGTGCGACACAATGGAAACCTGCCCCAAGGCACAACACAATTGGAATGAAAGTAGACGATGAGCCAAAGAAGCAGTAATCTTCGCTAAGTCCAGATCAGTTCGTTCAGACACTGAAATGATGCAAGAATCATCTCACACGTTAAAACTGAAAATTTCAGAATAATAATCTCAAAGCTGCAGAAATTTTGCCTCCATGGTTTAAATAGTTCTTGAAAAGTTAAACCTAAGACCCTTTATGGGACTTATATGAGGTCCACTCAAAAACTGACCCAAAACCCTAAGAATGAAAAGCCCCATAACTTAATCCAAACAGCCCTTGGCTCTAGCTTAATGACAAATCTGTTTTTTGTTGAAATTAAGCCCAAAAAAGGCCTTGGGTTGTACTAACAAAAAAAATTAAAGCCCTTATCTCATGGCCCAAATAATGTTGTATGGACCGCCTCTTCCCATGGAATAGATGTAGCTAAGGATCTCCTCTGATACTCCAATGGACTTACCCAATTTCTGACTTGGTGAAACCTTCAAAACCCATGCATACATGTGTCTTTCAATGCTTTGTCTGGACTGCAGTCATTGGTCTATTTTGGACTATGAATGGGTACCTCCCGCCTGCTGGTGTTTCTGGGCTAGTCCGCATCACTTTTCCTCTAGTGAACTTCTCATCAGATTACAATGGATAATGACACAAGCAAAAGATTGGATGTCTCTCCAGTGCAGGAATGCCAAAGTAATAAATACCGGCAAGACAGGGTCGACCACAGAGAGGTTAATTGTATAAATTAAACTAACAATAGAACAACAACAAAAACAATAATAAACAATAATTAGTAGTAGTAAGTAGTAGTAGTTAGTATAATAATAAAATAATAATAATAATAATAACATAAATAATTAAAAGAAGAAGAGGAAAAAATTAATGAGAACTTTGAGATAGAAGATAATGTAAGATTAAAACAATGATAAAAACAATGTCAAGGTAGAGGATCACCAATGGTATTTCAAAAGTAATCGTAAATAACTCTTCATTACTTAATTTGAAAACCCACACATAAAGGAGGTTCCAATCGAATGATTTATCATAATAGCTCATTCAATTATTAAGATGATCATATTAATTATCTTATTTACATAACACCAAACTTTAAATATTATCAGGAATTCATGATGTAACTGATGTTAACAACAATAAAGTTCTTTTCATAGCCTAGGTGTAGGTATACCATACGGTTGGCTATGAGAGTGCAAACATTTATTGGTACCAGGTGTTATACAACACAAATCTAGATAACCATTTAACAAGCAAAGATATTTAAGAATTAGTACAAGATAAAAAGATAAGACATGTTAATATTTAAACGATAAGGTCCATGTTGAGTTTTATACGATACTATTCTTAGCAACCACTTTAGTGTAAACCTTTCACCTTGACTAATTAACTAGCTAAACATACTGAAAGAAGAGAAACATAAAATAACAAAACAAGAAACATAATAAGATACAAGTTTAACTAGGAAAGGAAAGAAATGAAACACATAAACAAGATTATTAATGAAAAGGAAACACTTAAGAATAGCAAAAAAATATAAAGAGAGAAAATAAATAGCATGAATTGATCTGAACAACCAAGCCAACCAAATAGCATGTAAATGCTCCGTTTTACTAGGCTAAGCTTCACGTAATTATTGTTTGTGACTAATCTGTTGAGTCGGGTGGCCAAACTTTTGACTTTGTGAAAATTCTTGATATTCTTGAACTGATAATAAAAAAATGCTACATCCGAACTGGTCCTACTGAAAACATGAAAGTTTTAGCAAATGACTCCGCTTTCAGCAAACAAATAGAGGTCATTTTGACTTCTATGACTCTAGAATGGGCAAACACTGAATATGTTTGGGCCTGTAGGCAAGATTCAGACTTACTCATGTGCTATCAATTTTGACTTGAAAAAGGCCTTCTTAGATCTGATGAAAACATGAAAGTTGTAGGCCTTGTCTTACATAAATCTGTGTAAATATATTTGAGGTCATATTGGACATCTAGAACTCAAGATATGATCAAAATTACCAAACATGTTACAGTTTGGACTGACCAACATCTCTTTTCTAAGTTCACCCTCTCTTTATTTCACAAAATTCAGTAGTTGAATTCATCAATCAATCCTTTGATTTATATTGATAGGCCTGCATTAAGGATGAATATTTACCCATATATTAGGGCATTTATAGTACTATCAGATAACAATTATTATAAATGTTATTTTGTGATACTCAAAAGCATGCTTAACACACAATAAACTGACTGCAATTTACCAATGTCTTGGAGTATGAGGTTGATGCAGTTGAGTAGCACAAAAATATCAAAAATATTAAAGAAATCGTCATCAATAACTTGCCCACACAACTAATTTGTAGTTATTATCAGTCACCATATGTGCAATGTTCTTCTACCCAACATACAACACAACCTCTTTAAACAACTGATACAACAATCAGTAGTCTTGAGAACATCTGATACATCCACAGTTTCAAAAAAATTATGATTCTTTAGGACAATATACTAAAGAAGTTAATCAAAGTCCTTCGCTTCTGATATGTCCCATCCATCAGCCATTATGTCGCAACCCAGTCTTCTTCCAAATCTCTCGATAACTGCTCAACATATAAATGCTTCACTTCATCAATCGTTTTGCCAAGTAATAACCACGAATAACTGCTGCAAGTTTGGTCCTTTATAACCAGACCATGGCTATCTATAACATCTATGGCATGCTCAATATACACAGAGTTAACAGCATTAAATGGCACACATGCATCTAATCATCATCCACTTTTGCTAAAACAAGATTACACCGTTCAAACAACCTCTTCCCTCCTTTGGCCACAATTTTGAAGAGACTTTGCAGCACCAAGAGTTGTTCTCGGAAATGAAAAATATGTCCCTAATGTTGTAGATTTCTTCTGCTTCATAACTTGTAAGTCGATTGTTTTACAATGCTGAGTTGATTAGTACTTAAAGACGTGCATTTTTATCCCAGTTTTATATCATCATTTTGCACTTGAAGTATCAATAACTCCTTAACTAAAACATGTTTTTATAATAACAAATCGATACTATAAAATGCCTTAATATATGGTAAATATCATCTTAAATGCAGGCCTATCACACACTAAATCAAATGATTGATTGATAAATTCAACTACTGATTATAAAGATAAAGAGAGGGTAAGCTTAGAAAAGAGAGATATTGGTGCAATCCAAACTGGAACACTATTCGGTAATTAGGTTCATATTCTCGAGTTCTAGATGTCTAAATGATCTCAAAGTTTTACACAGAATTGGTAAGACATAGGCTACAAACTTTCATGTGGAGGCCAGAATTTGAAAAGCATGTTTCAAGTCCAATTATAGCAACAACAGAAAAGTCCGAATCTGTCCCTGCAGGCCTAGACACTGTTTAGTGTTCAGCCCATATCTTGAGTTCTAGAGAGTCCAAATGACCTCAAATTTTTTTACCTGGAAAGCTAAGAGAATTTCCTAGAACTTTCATGAGTACAGGTGGTTTAGTTCTGATGTTAGCAATGACTTTTATTCAGACCAAGAAGATAAGGATTTTCACCAAGTCAAGATGTGGCCACCCACTCAACAGTTATTCATCAAATCAATAGTTCCAAATTTAGCCTATAAAAGGAGGCATTTGCCATGCATTTAGGCATCATGGTGTTCAGACTAAGATCATGCTCTTGCTCTTTTTTCTTTGTATTTTGTTATGTTTAAGTTTTATTTGATGTTATATTAATCTCTTGTTTTATGCTTTTCATTTCCTTTCCTATATTTTGAGAAAGAGTGTTCTTATCTTGTTATTTATGTTTCTTTCTTTCATTATATTTAGCTAAATCTATTATGTCAAGGTGAAAAGTTCCACTAATGGTGTAAAGAGTAAATATAGTATAAACTCAACATGGACTTTATGGACTTAATGCTTGATAGTAACATGTTTTTATATTTATTATTTTGCTCATCTTAATACCTTGCTTGTTAAATGATTAATCTAGATTTGTGTTGAACAACCCTTGGTACAAACAAATGCTTGGCACTTCATAGCCCAACCGTATGGATCACCTACACCTATGCTAGGAAAGGAAACTTGATTTGTTTTTAATATAAATTATCATCATGAATTACCTGATAATATTACAAGTATTGGCATTACTAAAAATAAGATAATTAATTAATCATGTTAACAATTATAATCTAATTGGAACCTCATTTGTATGTAGTTTCCAGTTGAGTAATAAGAGTTTTATACTATATTGTTTGAAGTACTATATAGTGAATCCTCTAACCTTGACATTTATTATTTTTGTTTTAATCTTTACATCGATCTTACATCTCAAAGCTCTTTTATTATTACTATTACTATTATTAATATCCTTACTACTACTTACTACTACTACTATTATTATTGTTATTACTAGTATAGTATTAGTATTAGTATTAGTATTAGTATTACTACTACATTTATTATTACTACTACTACTAACTACTAATTATTATTGTTGTGTTATTGTTGTTATTTATAATTTATATAGTTAACCTCCATGTGGTTCGACCCCAGTCTTGCTGGGTTATTTATTACTTTTGACACTCCTGCACATTGGGAGAAGACATCAAAACTTTTTTGGTAGTGTCAAGTTTTTGGCGCCGTTGCCGGGGAGTTAAATTCTTGTATAAATTATAATATTAATTTATTTTCTCTTTTCACTTTTCATTTTATCTAACTTTTGTTTCCTTTGTTTTGAGTGTTTGTTTCTTTTCTTTCTCTTTCTTTTCTTCCCTTTTATTCTCTTCTTGCACGTGCATGAGAGTTTGTCACGTACATTAAGTGGTCGACTTTGTAGGGTATCCTCATCATTTTCAGAAAATAGGTGGTCGAAGAAGATAATCAATCGCTTCATAATGAGAATAATGAAATAACCGTATGAGAACACTTAGAGACCACATGAATCCCACAATAACAAATGCACCCCATGCATAGTTTTCTCTCTTGATGCAATCCCATTTTAATTTTAAAGCCAACATTATTCAACTTTTACCTTCTTTTCATGGCTTAGACCTAGAAAATTCATACTTGCATTTAAGGGAATTTAGGAAGTTTGTAACCTACACTTGTGCTATGAAAAAAGAACTTGATTTGTTGTTAATATAAATTATCACCATGAATACCTGGGTAATATTACAAGTATTGACATTACTCGAATAAGATAATTTAATGTAATCATGTTAACAATTTGTAATCTAATTCCTTTGTGTGTGGTTTTTTAGTTGAGTGAATAAGAGTTTATAATATACTTGATTGAAAGTACCATTAATGATCCTCTAACATTGATATTTTGTTTTATTATTGTTTAATCCTCACATTAATCTTACATCTCAAAGTCCTCTTTATTATTACTATTACTATTATTAATATCATTACTACTACTACTACTACTACTACTTAGTAGAGTATTAGTATTAGTATTAGTATTTGTATTGATATTGTTATTGTTGTTGTTGTTGTTGTGTTGTTATTTATAATTTATGTAGTTAAACCTCCAATGTGGTTCGATCCCAATCTTGCTGGGTTATTTATTACTTTGACACTCCTACACTTGGGAGAAGACATCAAACTTTTGGTAGTGTCAAGTTTTTTGGCGCCGTTGTCGGGGATGGTAAATTCTTGTATAAATTATAATATTTAATTTATTTTATCTTTCACTTTTCATTTTATCTAACTTTTGTTTCCTTGTTGTTTTGTTTCTTTTTTCTTCTCTTTTTCTTTTCTTTCTTTTATTCTCTTCTTACACGTGCATGAGAGTTTGGTCACGTACATTAAGTGTGGTCGACTTTGTAGGGTATCCTCATCATGTTCAGAAAATATGGTCGAAGAAGATAACCAATCGCTTCATAATGAGAATAACCGTGTGAGAAACACTTAGAGATCACATGAATCCTAACAAGAACAAGTGCACCCTTATGTATAGTTTTCCCTCCTGATGCATCTCATTTTAATTTTAAGTCAGGTATGATTCAACTTTTACCTTCTTTTCATGGCTTAGACCTAGAAAATCCATACTTGTATTTTAAGGCAATTTGAGGAGGTCTGTAAACCTATAATAACTTAAATTGTAGCATGAACACCATTAGATTAAAAGCTTTTTTTCTTTCATTAAAAAGATAAAGCTAAAATATGGCTATAAAATTTGAGACCAGGGATCTATTGTGCTTGGATGAAATGGAACAACAATTTTTAAAGAAGTTTTTTTTCCGTTTCACAGAACAAACTCTTTCAGAAGACAAATCATCACTTTCACTCAAAAGCAGGAGAACATTTTACCAATGTTGGATAGGTATCGAGACTTACTTAATACTTACCCTCATCATGGTTTTGCAAAACATGGACATTGTTTTATATTTTTATGAAGGGTTAACACCTAGAGAAAGGCAAATTTGTTTAAATTAATGTGGCAATAAAACTTTTTGAAGATAAAGACCCTAATTGAAGCAATGAAAAGGTATACCTAGACTTGCTAGTTTGAAAATGCTCAAAATTAGGACACTACAGGAATACTTATGACGGGCACCAAGTAAAACTCAGCCTCATACATCTAGTGGAGGTATGCACAACTTTAGGAAGATCATGACCTCCAAGCCAAGTTTACGTCTTTAGCTAGAAAAGTCGAAAGCACTTGAATTGAAAATGTCCAACTTTGCCTTCTTTTAGGGAATGCCTCATGAACAAACTCATGCTTTAAAAAGCCAGTTTTCAAAAAGGCCCAACCATAACCCATACTTACAAATGTATAACCCTAGTTAGAGAAATCACCTAAATTTCAGTTGGAAGAGTGATAACAATAACACACAAACTTCACAGCCACTATGATGCGGACCAGCCCAGAAACACCAGCAAGGACCATTACATGCACTCGGTCTTAAAAGACCAAATGACATTGGAGTATCCGGATCCACCAAGACATTGAAAGATGAGCATCTTGCATTGAAGTGTGTTGCGTAAGGTAAGTAAATTGTATGTTTTGAAGGTTTCCACCAAAGTCAGAATTGGAAAGGTCCATTGGAGTATCAAGAGGAGATTCCTAGTACATCTTATGCGATGTACAAGAGGGGTCCAATACAACTTTATATGGGCTATGAGATGAGGACAACTAAAAAAGGAAACAAAAGAATCTACTACAACTTGGAAACAATATGTGGCTACCTTTTCATGGCATTCCTAAGACTATAGTGTCAGATTGTGATGTTAAGTTCCTTAGTTACTTTTGGAAGACCTTATGGGAAAGTTGGGAACTAAACTCTTATTTCGACAACATGCCATCCTAAAAAAGATGGACAAACTAAGGTAGTGAATAGAACATTATCCCAACTTTTACGTGTTGTAATTCAAAAAGAATTTTGAAAAGTTGGGAAAAATGTTTGCCTTTTGTTGAGTTTGCTTATAATAGAACTGTGCATTCGACCACTACTTTTTCTCCTTTTAAAATTGTTTATGGTTTTAATCCACTAACTCCTATGGATGTAATTCCTTTACGTTTTGAAGAAAGGGTAAGTTTAGATTGGTGAAAAGAAGGCAAAGATGGTGAGAGAACTCCATGAGGGAGTTCGACTACAAATAGAGAGAAAGAAATAGACTTTGAACGTTTTTAAAGCAAATAAGGGAACCGTAAATTAATTGTTTTCCAACCGGTGATTGGGTCTGGGTGCATATGCGTAAGGAACGATTTCCTAACCAAAGGAAATCAAAATTACAGGCCTCGTGGTGATGGTCCAAAAACAAGGTCATATCATTCTGTTATTTTCATTTTTTTTTCTTTTGTGTTCCCTTAAGTTTTTCAGTGTTTGCGTCCATCTTCTTATTCTTCGAGTCTACGTCATCTAAGCAAAAAAAAAAAAAGGGTTTATATTTCATTGGTACTATCTCTAATCATAATCAGTTTATTAAAAAGATAAAAAACAGAAAGAAATAGAAGAAAAGAGTGATTATGTTGAAATTTGAAGGATCATTCAATTTTTGCTGCAGAAACACAAATCTTGGTGAACCATAAGCAAACCACCTTGGAATCAAATTTAAACTTTCATATTCAGTCTATTGGGGGTGGGATCGCATCATACATGAAAAGTTGGGCTTATTCTGATATTATTTGCTTGAGGTTTTAATTCGAGTTTCAATTCTGCCGTAAAAACACTACTCTTAGTGGAACCTAGGTAAAACACCTTTGGAATCTATTGAAACTTCATCTTCCGAGTACTGGGTATGATATCACATCACATATTAATTTTGGGATTATTTTTGATATCGGTTTCTGGAGGTTTTAATTAGAGGTTCAAATCTGCCGCAAACTGATCATCCAAGGGGTTTGGGTACCTAGACATGAGAGAACGACCTATTAAATTGAGTATTAGTGTTTTCATAGTATTATATTACTAAATATTGAATATTTGAGGTCATTTCGAGATCATTTGGTTTGGGTTTCAATTCTGTTACGTAAAAATTGCGTAATAGGAGTCAAGTAATTGTTTTTCGCTAATATTCACTTTTGTTTTATTTCATGTCTACGTTTTGTCCACAATTCGCACGAATTTGCATTGCTACTCGCAAAATCCATAATCGTAGTTTTTTTTTTTGCTTTGTTTTTCAATATATATTTTTTTTATTCTTGAGTCTGAAAATTATAATTAGAGTGCGCTGCGAAAGCTACTGACTTTGATTTGTTGATTTTCCTAAAGAACCAAAAGAAAGCAAGTTGTGAGGTAAAAGGCGTAGAGAGCTTAATAGAGTGAAAAGCCTTGATTTTTTTTTTGTGTGATACACGAGAGGTGTGAGGATATATTTTGTGCTACTGACCAAATTTTACAGATTCAAAGAATGTCTGAAAACAACGAATTAGCAACACAAAATCCTGACGTAGCTTTCCAATTGCGATCCATAGGCCAGCAACTTGAGCCGTTGTCTAAGACATACAAGGATCTGAAAGATGAGGTGAATTCGATAAAGCAACAGAATAGTAGGGCTGATTGCAGGGGAAATACGGTCCCTATGGCTGCACGGAATGTTAGATCTGATTTTGAAGAGTTTGTTGATGAAAATGTAGATAGGGGTGAAGATGACTATGATTTTGCATCAGCTGGCCAAGGAATCAGGTCTGGACCGAACAGGGCTAGGAGGAATGTGAATTTCCTTGGCATGAGCACTTATGAAGATATGGATGGGGACTTGGACACCATTAAACTGAAAATTCCTACCTTTCAAGGTAAAAACGATCTCGAGGCTTATTTGGAGTGGGAGAAAAAGGTAGATTGGATTTTTTGATTGTCATAAGCTATTCTGAATAAAAAAGGTGAAATTGGTGATAATTGAGTTTACGGAGTATGCGTTGATTTGGTGGGATCAGATTGTGATCAGTAATAGGAGGAGGAATGGAGAGCGACCATTCAGACCTTGGGGGAGATGAAAAGTCTTAATAAGGAGATGATTTGTGCAAACCACTATTACAGAGACTTATATCTGAAGCTCCAAGGTCTGAATCAAGGTTATAAGACAATAGATGAATATCACAAAGAGATGGAGATAACAATGATTCGGGCTAATTGTTGTTGAGGATAGAGAAGCCCCATGGCTAGATTTCTTAATGGGTTGAATCGGACATTGCTAAATAAGCTACAACACTATGTGGAGCTAGAGGACATGGTTCACATCGACGAAGGTAAAGAGACAACTTAGGAAGGGGCATGCTCGCCAGCGTTTAATTCGGTTCGTCATCATCTTGGAAGCCGAATCTAAGAGAGAGTACTATCCGGCCAAGATCCTTTGGTCCGTCTAGAATCGAACCACCAAAGGCTAAAGTTGATGTCCCTACTGATGCCAAAGATAAATATGAAACTCAACCTAAACTTACTCGTGATGTTAAATGTTTCAGGTGTCAGGACATGACATTATGCTTCAGAAGTGTCCAAACAAGAGAATCATGATGATAGAGATAATGGTGATGTGGAATCTGAAAGTGACAGTTATGATTGTGAAGGCATGCCACCATTGGAGGATAGTGATGGGGATGAGTTAGCATTACCGATTGAGGAGTCCTTGGTTATAAGGCGAACGCTTCAGGTTCAGGTCAAGGAAGATGATACTTATGAACAAAGGGAGAACATCTTCCATACGCGTTGTTATGTGCAAAGCAAGGTGTGTGGTTTAATTATAGATATAGAAGCTGTGTTAATGTTTGTAGTGCCACCCTTGTTATTAAACTAAATTTGTGTACTGCTAAGCATGCTAAACCATATAGATTGCAATGGCTAAATGATAGTGGTGAATTGAAAGTGACTAAACAGGTTGTGGTTCCATTTTTTATTGGGAAATATGTTGATGAAGTTCTGTGCGACGTGGTACCAATGCAAGCAAGTCACATCTTGTTGGGGAGACCATGGCAATATGATAGGGAGGCAATTCATGATGGGGTTAAAAATAGATATACCATTGTAAAAGATGGTAAAACCATCACTCTTGTGAGCATGAGGCGATGGGGAGAGAAAATTAAGGTGAGGAACAAGGGGAGAGAAGACCATCAGATTCGGTTAGAACCCAAACCACTACAACCCAATCGGCCACCCATCCAAACATAAGCAAATATTCGGCCAACACTCCAAACAAATCAAACCTTTCGACCACAACTCAAAAACACCCAAATTTGGCCGAGAGCGGAGGTAAGACAAGAGGAGTGAAGAAAGTCAGTAAGTGTGATGAGGATTGTGTGGAAAAACTAAAGAAACAACCCAATTTTTATGCTAGAGAGGGTGAGGTCAGAAACAAGCCAATGATTTTACTTATGTACAAAGAGGCTTACTTTAATACTAATGATCTTGATCATATTGTGCCTAGTGTTGTTATTTCTTTGTTGCAGGAGTTTGATGATGTGTTCCCCAATGATACTGCTAGCGGATTACCACCATTGAGGGGGATAGGGCATCCGATTGATTTCGCACCTAGAGCTTCAATTCCTAACCGACCAGCCTATAACAGCAATTCTGAGGAGACGAAGGGGCTTCAAAGGCAAGTTGATCAGCTGATGGAAAAGGGTTACATTCGTGAGAGTATGAGCCCGTGTGCTATAATTGTGCTACTTGTGCCTAAGAAGGATGGAACATGGAGGATGTGTGTTGATTGCTGAGCCATCAACAATATAACGGTAAAGTATAGACATCCCATTCCTAGGCTTAATGACATGTTAGATGAGTTACATATATCCTGTATTTTCTCTAAAATTGACTTGAAAAGTGGGTACCATCAAATTAGGATGAAAGACGGTGATGAGTGGAAAACAACATTTTAGACTAAGCATGGTTTGTATGAATGGTTAGTAATGCCGTTTGGACTTACAAATGCACCTAATACGTTTATGCATTTAATGAATTATGTGCTGCGTGCATTCATAGGTAAGTTTGTGGTTGTGTATTTTGATGACATTTTGATATATAGCAAGAACTTAACTGAGCATCTTGATCATTTGCGTAATGTAATTAGTGTGTTGCATAGTAAGAAATTGTATGCTAATCTTAAAAAGTGTGCCTTTTGCATGGAGAAAATTGTGTTTCTTGGCTATGTTGTAACTGCACAATGTATCGAGGTGGATGGGGAGAAAGTTAAGGCCATCCGGGATTGGCCTACACCCAAATCGCTAAGTGAGGTAAGGAGTTTTCATGGGTTAGCTAGTTTTTACAAGCGTTTTGTGAAAGATTTCAGCATAATAGCTACGTCCTTAAATGAGCATTTCTATTGGCCAAGGATGAAAAGAGATGTGCAACGAATTTGTGAACAATGCGTTGCTTGTAGAAAGGCAAAATCTAGAGTACAACCGCATAAACTATATACACCATTACCTGTGCCTACTGAACCTTGGGTAGATATCTCTATGGACTTTGTTTTAGGTTTACCTAGGTCAAAGAAAGGTAGAGACTCTATTTTTGTTGTGGTTGATAGGTTTTCTAAAATGACGCATTTCATTGCATGCCATAAAACAGATGATGCATCTCATATCGCAGACTTGTTCTTTACGGAGATTGTACGTTTTCATGGCATTCCTAAGACTATAGTGTCAGATTGTGATGTTAAGTTCCTTAGTTACTTTTGGAAGACCTTATGGGGAAAGTTGGGAACTAAACTCTTATTTTCGACAACATGCCATCCTCAAATAGATGGACAAACTAAGGTAGTGAATAGAACATTATCCCAACTTTTACGTGTTGTAATTCAAAAGAATTTGAAAAGTTGGGAAAAATGTTTGCCTTTTGTTGAGTTTGCTTATAATAGAACTGTGCATTCGACCACTACTTTTTCTCGTTTTAAAATTATTTATGGTTTTAATCCACTAACTCCTATGGATGTAATTCCTTTACGTTTTGAAGAAAGGGTAAGTTTAGATGGTGAAAAGAAGGCAAAGATGGTGAGAGAACTCCATGAGGGAGTTCGACTACAAATAGAGAGAAAGAATAGACTTTACGCTTCTAAAGCAAATAAGGGACGTAAATTAGTTGTTTTCCAACCCGGTGATTGGGTCTGGGTGCACATGCGTAAGGAACGATTTCCTAACCAAAGGAAATCAAAATTACAGCCTCGTGGTGATGGTCCATTTCAGGTTTTAGAGAGAATCAATGACAACGCATACAAAATTGACCTTCCAGGTGATTATAGTGTTAGTGCTACCTTTAATGTTACTGATCTTACGTTGTTTGACACAGATTTTGATTCGAGGTCGAATCCTTTCGAGGAGAGAGGGGATGATGCGGACCAGCCTAGAAACACCAGCAAGAACCCATTACATGTTCTAAATGGAGCGATGACTCGGTCCAAGACAAAGACATTGAAAGATGCATTCAATGCATTGGTTTTGAAGGTTTCCACCAAGTCAGAATTGAAAGGTCCATTGGAGTATCAAGAGGAGATCCTAGTACATCTTATCCATGTGCAAGAGGGGTCCAATACAACCTTATTTGGGCTATGAGATGAGGACAACAAAGGAAACAAAAGAATCTTACTAAACTTGGAAACAACACGGTGGCTACCTTTTCCTTTTGTTTCTAGGATTAAGGGGCTGCATGGAAGGCTATAAATAAGCCTTCAATCAGTTCTGTACTATTTTAGTTCATTCTCTTCTTCTCATGGCAGAACATGGATTTAATATTAGGGGTTTTATTTTATTTTGTTAGCTACAGCCCAAGGCTTGTTTGGGCTTAATTAATACTTTGTTTTTAAGCTAGGATCCAAGGCTTGTTTGGATTAAGTTATGGGCTTTTCAGTTTAAGGTTTTGGGCCAGTTTTGAGTGGACCTCATATAAGTCCATATAAGGGGTCCATTAGGGTTAATTCTTCAGGAACTATTTAAACCCATGTAAGCCAAAGTTTCGGCAGCTTTGATGAATATTATTCTGAATTTTTCAGTTTTAACGTGTGAGAGTGATTCTTGCATTCTTCAGTTCTTGAACGAACTGAATCTGACTTATCGAAGATTAACTGGCTTTGTGGCGTCATTCTACTCATTCCAATAGTGTTGGTGCCTTGGGGCAGGTTTCCATTGTGTCACACTCTTATCAAACCTCTTTCGGCTTTCCAGGATCAGATCTCAATCTTGATTGTGGGTTGCGTGACCACGTGATCACGAGGTTCGCATCACACTATTTCAAGCACACCATAATTTCCAAAATTCTCATGGATATGCACCTCCTTATGCTCCACCTCCTAGAAGAAATCTTGAGGAAATATTACATGCATTCATTGAAAAGCATGAGACAATCAACACTCAACTTGCTCCAAGCATGACAGATTTTAAAGATACTCTTGCAAAATTAACATCTGCTCTCAGTTTCCAAGAGAAAGGTAAGTTTCCATCTCAACCACAGCAAAATCCAAAGGTGCATACAATATAAATGCAAGTAGTTCTGGAAGCCAACATATGGATCAAGTCAAATCAGTCATCACTCTTCGTAGTGGTAAGGTTATTGAAAAACCCACTATTGAACCTTATGAGAAAGATGAAGAGTCTATCTCTGAGGGTAAGGAAGAGGTTGAACCTGAACATTGCAAAGAAAAGGCTGATTCCCCGCCAGCACTCCCATTTCCTCATGCCATGACCAAACAAAGGAAAGTCAATCACAACTCTGAAATCTTTGAAACTTTCAAACAGGTAAGGATCAATATACCTTTATTGGATGCTATTAAACAAGTTCTTTCCTATGCTAAATTTTTGAAAGATTTATGCACTGTGAAAAGAAAACTGAATGTGAAAAAAAAGAAGCCTTTTTAGCCGAACAAGTAAGTGTCATTCTTCAGAACAATAATGCTTTGAAATATAAAGACCCTGGTTGTCCTACAATTTCTTGCTTTATTGGAGAACATAAAATTGAAAGAGCCTTACTTGATCTTAGAGCTAGTGTGAATTTACTTCCATATTCAGTCTTTCAAAGTCTCAATCTAGGTGAGTTAAAACCAACCTCTGTAACTCTTTTACTTGCTGATAGATCTGTAAAAGTGCCTAGAGGAATAGTTGAGGATGTGTTAGTACAAGTTGATAAATTCATTTACCCTCTAGATTTTGTTGTCTTGGATACACAACCTATTTGATACGGTTCAGCCCTGTGATATGACCCAAGTAAGGTCAGATTTGGATTTTGGCGTAAAAAGCGCAACAGTCCAGGTTCACGGCAACAGTCATAATCCTCAATCCGACCGTTGGATCGGGCTAATATTTTATGTGGACTCTCCAGACATGCTCTACTCTCTTGGGTTAAAAATTCAAGTCAATCTGAGTTCGGGAAGGAACCGCAATACTGGTCAACAGAGGCTGTACGTATTTTATTATTTACTTCCATTTAACTTGTGGACTTCCTATTTGGTTAGGATTCTTTTCCTACAAGGATGTGGCAGCTGGTTTTGGGAATTTCCTAGTTCCACAATGATCTTTAATGAGCTGCAATATAATCTACAAGTGTGGCGGTGATTCATTAATGTTCCAGAATCCTTTTCTTATAAGGATTCCTTATTCATCCTAGCTACATAATGAAAGAAGGGCTGGCGGTATTTAATGACAGATTAGTTTTTTTTATTATTTTCTTTAATGTTTGGGCTTAATTAAAACTTTGTTTTGAGCTAGGATCCAAGGCTTGTTTGGATCAGGTTATGGGCTTTTCAGTTTAGGGTTTTGGGCCAGTTTTAAGTGGACCTCATATAAGTCCACATAAGGGATCCATTAGGGTTAACTTTTCAAGAACTATTTAAACTCATGTAGGCCAAAATTTCGGCAGCTTTGATGATTATTATTCTGAATTTTTTAGTTTTAACGTGTGAGAGTGATTCTTGCATTCTTCAGTTCTTGAACGAACTGAATATGACTTATCAAAGATTAACTGGCTTCGTTGCGTCATTCTAGTCATTCCAATAGTGTTGGTACCTTGGGGCAGGTTTCCATTGTGTCACACTCATATCAGACCTATTTCGGCTTTTCGGGATCAGACCTATTCAGTCTATTTAGGGTGAGATCGCATCATATATCAAATTTGGACATATTTCGATATTGTTTGCTTGAGGTTTTAATTCGAGGTTCAATTCTGCCGCAGAAACACTACTATTAGTGAGTCGTAAGAAAAACACCTTAGAATCAGTTGAAACTTCATATTAGGTGTATTGGGGATGAGATCGCACCATATATTAAATTTGGGCATATTTTGATTCCGGCTTCTGGAGGTTTTAGTTGAAGGATCAATTCTGCCGCAAACTGATCATACAAGGAGTTTGGGTACCTATAAATAAGAGAACAAATGGCACTTTATGGTAACAAATGGCATTGTACTTGGTCACATTGTTTCATTAAAAGTAATTAAGGTTAAAAAATCTAAAATCGAGTTAATTGCCAACTTACCAACACCAAAATCTGTTAAAGATGTTAGATCATTCTTAGGACATACTGGTTTTTACAGAAGGTTCATCAAAGATTTTAGTGTAATATCTAAGCCCTTGAGTAACCTTCTAACAAAGGATAATACTTTTGAATGGACTGAACATTGTGAAGAAGACTTTGTTAAACTTAAAAACTTGCTTACTTTTGCTCTTGTCATTCAACCTCCTGATTGGTCATTACCTTTTGAAATAATGTGTGACGCTAGTGATTATGCCATGGGTGTTGTCTTGGGACAAAGAAAAGATAAGAAACCTTATGTGAAACCTTACTATGTAAGTAAAACTTTAAATAGTGCTCAAATGAATTACACCACCACTAAAAAAGAATTACTTGCAGTAGTATTTGCATGTGATAAATTCAGGTCTTATCTTATTGGCTTACCTGTTGTTGTTTTTAGTGATCATTCAACATTGAAATATCTTCTTTCTAAGAAAGATTCTAAGGCTAGATTGGTGCAGTGGATTTTGTTACTTCAAGAATTTGATATCACAATCAAAGACAAGAAAGGCACCAAAAATGTTGTCGCAGATCATTTATCCAGATTGACAATAGATTCGAAATCTAACATCACATCAATTGATGACTACTTTCCTCATGAATCTTTACTTTTCGTTTCTATGATGCCTTGGTTTGCTAATATTGTTAATTTTATTGTTTCAGGACAATTGCTAGCTCATTGGAGTACCCAAGACAAAAAAAAGTTCTTGAACGAAGTGAAGAACTTTTATTGGGATGACCCGTATTTATTTAAATATTGTCCTGATCAAATATTTTGAAGATGCATTCCTGACAATGAGGTAAGTGGTGTCATTAAATTTTGTCATTCTGAGGCATGTGGGGGTTATTTCTCGTAAAAAAAGACAACTGCAAAAATCTTACAAAGTGGATTTTACTGGCCCACCATGTTCAAGGACTCACATGCATTCTGCAAGACTTGTGAAAATTGTTAAAAGTTGGGATCTATTTCAAAACATCATATGATGCCTTTAAATCCTATTCTTGTCATTGAGATCTTTGACTATTGGGGTATAGATTTCATAGGTCCATTTCCTCCATCATTTGGTTTTGTGTACATATTAGTCATAGTAGATTATGTTTCACAATGGATAGAGGCAATTCCAAGTCAAAACAATGATCACAAAACAGTGATAAAGTTTTTGAAAGATAATATTTTGAGTTGATTTGGAATCCCTCGAGCCATGATAAGTGATGGCGGAACACATTTCTGCAACAAGCCATTTGATTTTTTAATGAAGAAATATGAAATCACACACAAAGTTACCACCCCTTATCACCCTTAGACGAATGGACAAGTAGAGCTTGCTAATAGGGAGATCAAACAAATCTTGGAGAAAACAGTGAACCATAATAGGAAAGACTGGTCTTTAAGACTTAATGATGCACTTTGGGCTTATCGAATTGCTTATAAAACATCATTAGGTATGTCATCTTATATACTAGTCCATGGAAAACCTTGTCACTTGCCTGTGGAAATTGAACATAAAGCTTATTGGGCTATTAAAGCTTTCAATTCAAACCTTGATGATGTTAGTCAGTTGCGAAAATTGCAAATAAATTAGCTTGAGGAAATAAGAAATGGTGCATATAACAATGCAAGAATTCATAAAGCAAGAATCTAAGAGTTTTATGACAAGAAAATACTGAGAAAAACATTTAATGTTGGTCAAAAAGTCTTGTTTTATAATTCTTGACTCCATTTATTTCCTAGAAAACTAAGATCAAGATGAGCGGTCTTTTTATTGTGAAACATGTGTATCTATATGGGGTCTGTGATATCGAGAATCCAAAGAATGACAATGTTTTCAAGGTAAATGGGTATCGTTTGAAAGTTTATTTTGACAATTTTTCAGCTGAAAATGACTATTGAATGGAGTGATCCTGTATATAAAGGTTGATTCTTTTTCTCACATTGTTTTGTGTTTTCTTTTGGTTTTGCTAGTCTCTCTCTCACCCTAGTCAAATGGCGGATAACGATACTCCGTGACTTAAGTCGGTTCTTTCAGTTTCCTATAATAACTGATATTTGTATATATTTGTACAATTCTTTGCTCTTTCTCCCTTTTTTGAATCTCTTCCCCAATTCTCTTTTGAAAATGGACACCACTCTTGAAAAATTGAAAAGGTATTTTCCCGCTTTACCTCCAAATACGATTACAAAAATTTACCGTGCTAGTTGTGCAAGATTGATGTTGTTAATGAATCATGGAATTCTTGAAGATATTTGCTGGCTAATTGAAGCAAAGGTCGGATTATCAAGTGAGTCTTCTAATTCTTTCATTTCACACATGCTTGGAACAAGTAAAAGCACTTTTGCGAAGAAACATCGTGCAAAACAACTGAAAGTCTGTCACAGATGTGTCAGATAGACTTGTAATGCGACATGTCGTTCTTTAGGAATGATATCTTTAAACCGTGAAGATAAAATACAATTCATTAAGGATGGCCTGAGTAAGGGTTCTTTAGATAATCTTC
The DNA here is from genome assembly GCF_005239225.2 of Populus alba. Taxonomy (NCBI): domain Eukaryota; kingdom Viridiplantae; phylum Streptophyta; class Magnoliopsida; order Malpighiales; family Salicaceae; genus Populus; species Populus alba. The sequence continues at coordinate 13,278,781 of NC_133287.1, read as the reverse complement.
TGTTGACCCTTGAGACGCATCCTAGTAGAGATGTGCATCGTGCAATTCATGATTTATGGTCATAATTCCATAAAGAACATGCTCAACTTAGTCTTGGGAATCTAACTAAAAAAGACTCTGTTAGCCAGTTTTTAAGAAAACTAGATGGGAAGCCTATCCTCAACCTATAGAGGGCGTTTAAGCCGTTCTTGGACGTAAAACGAAAGAAAGATGTGAGCCACAATCACAACTACTTGTATATACATGCTTTTTCAAAATAAATAAATAAAGAAAGAGTGTGTGAGACAACAATTGGCCTACATATAGGTGGTATGATTGCATCTTCAATTTCTCAACTATAAATTCTTCTCTTCCTTCTCTTCATTTCTACTTAACCCATACATTCATCAAATATAAAAGTGTGTAGAAATGATAGGTTCCTCAAGTCATCATATAAGAAATATTTGTGTTTTCGCTGGATCTAGTCTTGGGAAAGAAAAAGAGTTTTTAGAATTAGCAAATCATCTTGGTCAGGTATTAGCTGAGAGAAAGATTCATTTAGTGTATGAGGGAGGCAGCCTTGGGTTAATGGGGGGGGTGTCAATAGCTGTATTTTTAGGAGACAGTTAAGTTTTGAGGTTGTCCCCAAAGCTTTAGCAAATGGGGACATCATTAGAAAAACAATTAGAGAAGAACTACAGGTCCCCACAATGTCTGATCGACTGAATGCCATGTTTAACCATGTTGATGCCTTCATTGCCTTGCCAGGTGGTTTGGGCACATTGGAAGAGATCTTTCATATTTCCTCTTGGGTCCAACTGCACATTCACCATAAACCTATAGGTTTGTTAAATGTTAATGGTTTCTATGATAATTTGTTGTCTTTTCTTGATCAAGCTGTGGAACAGGAATTTATAACATCTTCGGCATGACAATTGATTGATCAACTACAATCTTTCATCCCTGTCATTGATCCCTGCATGACTCGCCTAAATTGGTCAACTAAAGAAAGCTTAGATTAGATTTGAGCCTTCATTTGTGAAACCTTGTGTCTTTTGGTTTTATTAATAGCATATTATTTTGTTTTGTTACTTCTTATATTTGTTTAAGTGTGTTTCAGGTTTGTCATTGTTCGCTGTTTCAGGTGATGTCTTCTATACTCTATCTTTCCGCCTTAGGACATTGAGGACAATGTCTCGTTTTTGTTGGGGGGAGAGGGTAGTAGTTAAAAACAAACCAACTTACTAACTGTTTTTGCTATTATTAAAACCATTTGACAAAATTGTTATTAGGATGGCAGAGTAAGGAGTCAGTTTTATTAAAACCATTCTTGAAGATATTTGTTGGCTTCATAATTGATCCTCTCTAACCTGTTGAGAACTCAATGGTAACAAGTTCACCTTCTTTCCATTCAGCATAAGAGAATAAATGTTCTTTTGTTCATTGTAGGTCACATCCTTATCAAATTGTCATGGATGACCCAGCAACAAATGGCTAGTTGACATTAGCGCAATATCACACAAAACCTCATCGTGATAGGTTTTATGGAAAAAGGTACACAGACTTGCTTTGTTACTCGAATCTCCCTATTCTCATTCAGCTATTGCAAACTATACGGCCTGGGATGTGGAAGGGTAGTTAAACCCAATTTCTCCACCAAGGTAGTTGACGCAACATTAGTGCAACTTCCATTATCAATGATCATCCCACTCACCTTATCTCGAATCTGACATCGAGTATGAAAGATCTCGCGTTGCTCATCACTAATGTCAATTTGTGAATTTAGAACTCGTTGCACAACCAACAAATCTCCCTTCACTGGTTCGAAATCCTCTTCTTGTTCAGCCACTTGTACCTCATCTTTATCTTCAATTTCAACCTCATCTCTATTGATTAGCTCTCCATAATCCCCATGCAAAATCATCACCCTTTTATTTGGACATTCCGAACAATGTGCCCATGTCATAAGCACTTGAAGCACTTGATGTCCCGAGACCTCCTAGGATGTTGAGGTTCTATCACCTTCTCCTTTCCCTTTAAAGAATCAGAACTGTTATTCCCCTTACTACACTCCACCTTCTCATCTCGTTTAGGTGTGCTCCATGTTCGTGTAGGCGTAGAAACATCCCTTGTTGTGCTTGACATATAACTTCCTCAAGGAAGATGTATGGCTATGATTCAACCGTCCAATAAATCTAGCTATTGTTTGCTCTTGGGGTTCCATTAATTCACATCGAATCAGCAGCAACTCAAACTCTTTCACATACTCTTCCACGCTCAAAGATCCTTGTCACAAAGTCTGATGTTTGATGTATAGCTCCTGTTTATTGTAATTAGCAACACATTTCTTCATCACTCTTTTCATAGTTGCCCATCTTGTAATGTCCTCTTCTTCGTCCCTTCTCCTCTGAATCTTTAAGTTTTCCCACCATAAAAAAGTATAATTCGTAAACTCAAGTGCTGCCACCTTGCACTTCCTTTCTTCAGAATATTCATACTGATGCGAACCTTGTGATCACGTGGTCACGCAACCCACAATCAAGATTGAGATCTAATCCCGGAAAGCCGAAAGAGGTCTTGATGTGGACCAGCCCAGAAACACTAGCAAGGACCCATTACATGTTCCAAATGGACCAATGACTCGGTCTAAGACAAAGACATTGAAAGACGCATTGAATGCATTGGTTTTGAAGGTTTCCACCAAGTTAGAATTGGAAGGTCCATTGGAGTATCAATAGGAGATCCTAGTACATCTTATCCATGTGCAAGAGGGGTCCAATACAACCTTATTTGGGCCATGAGATAAGGGCTTTATTTTATTTTGTTAGCTACAGCCCAAAGCTTGTTTGGGCTTAATTCACACTTTGTTTTAAGCTAGGATCCAAGGCTTGTTTGGATTAAGTTATGGGCTTTTCATTTTAGGGTTTTGGGCCAGTTTTGAGTGGACCTCATATAAGTCCACATAAAGGGTCCATTAGGGTTAACTTTTCAAGAACTATTTAAACTCATGTAGGCCAAAATTTTGGCAGCTTTGATGATTATTATTCTGAATTTTTCAGTTTTAATGTGTGAGAGTGATTCTTGCATTCTTCAGTTCTTGAACGAACTAAATCTGACTTATCAAAGATTAACTGGCTTCGTGGCGTCATTCTACTCATTCCAATAGTGTTGGTGCCTTGGGGCAGGTTTCCATTGTGTCGCACTCATATCAGACCTATTTCGGCTTTCCAGGATCAGATCTCAATCTTGATTATGGGTTGCGTGACCACGTGATCACGAGGTTCGCATCAAGTCTGATAAGAGTGTGACACAATGGAAACCTTTCCTAAGGCACCAACACTATTGGAATGAGTAGAATGACGCCACGAAGCTAGTTAATCTTCGATAAGTCAGATTCAGTTCATTCAAGAACTGAAGAATGCAAGAATCACTCTCACACGTTAAAACTGAAAAATTCAGAATAATATTCATCAAAGCTGCCGAAATTTTGGCCTACATGAGTTTAAATAGTTCTTGAAAAGTTATCCCTAATGGATCCCTTATGTGGACTTATATGAGGTCCACTCAAAACTGGCCCAAAACCCTAAACTGAAAATCCCATAACTTAATCCAAACAAGCTTTGGATCCTAGCTTAAAATAAAGTATTAATTAAGCCCAAACAAGCCTTGGGTTGTAGCTAACAAAATAAAATAAAGCCCCTAATATTAAATCCATGTTCTGCGATGAGAAGAAGAGAATGAACTAAAATAGTACATAACTTATTGAAGACTTATTTATAGCCTTCCATGTAGCCCCTTAATCCTAGAAACAAAAGGAAAAGGTAGCCACCATGTTGTTTTCAAGTTGTGGTAGGATTCTTTTGTTTCCTTTGCTGTCCTCATCTCATGACCCAAATAAGGTTGTATTGGACCCCTCTTGCACATGGATAAGATGTACTAGGATCTCCTCTTGATACTTCAATGGATCTTCCAATTCTAACTTGGTGGAAACCTTCAAAACCAATGCATTCAATGCGTCTTCCAATGTCTTTGTCTTAGACCGAGTCATTGGTCCATTTGGAACATGTAATGGGTCCTTGCTGGTGTTTTTGGGTTGGTCTGCATCATCCCCTCTCTCCTCGAAAGGATTTGACATCGAATCAAAATCTGTGTCAAACAACATAAGATCAGCAACATTAAAGGTAGCACTAACACTATACTCACCTGGAAGGTCAATTTTGTATGCGTTGTCATTGATTCTCTCTAAAACCTGAAATGAACCATCACCACGAGGCTGTAATTTTGATTTCCTTTGGTTAGGAAATCGTTCCTTACACATGTGCACATAAACCCAATCACCGGGTTGGAAAACAACCAGTTTACGTCCCTTATTTGCTTTAGAAGAGTAAACTTTGTTCTTTTTCTTTATTTGTAGTCGAACTCCCTCATGGAGTTCTCTCACCATCTTTGCCTTCTTTTCACCATCTAAACTTACCCTTTCTTCAAAACGTAAAAGAATTAAATCCATAGGAGTTAGTGGATTAAAACCATAAACAATTTCAAAAGGAGAAAAAGTAGTAGTCGAATGCACAGTTCTATTATAAGCAAACTCAACAAAATGCAAACATTCTTCCCAACTTTTCAAATTCTTTTGAATTACAACACATAAAAGTTGGGATAATATTCTATTCATTACCTCAGTTTGTCCATCTGTTTGAGGATGGCATGTTGTCGAAAATAAGAGTTTAGTTCCCAACTTTCCCCATAAGGTCTTCCAAAAGTAACTAAGAAACTTAACATCACGATCTGACACTATACTCTTAGGAATGCCATGCAAACGTACAATCTCCGTAAAGAACAAGTCTGTGATATGAGATGCATCATCTGTTTTATGGCATGCAATGAAATGCGTCATTTTAGAAAACCTATCAACCACAACGAAAATAGAGTCTCTACCTTTCTTTGACCTAGGTAAACCTAAAACAAAGTCTATAGAGATATCTACCCAAGGTTCAGTAGGCACAAGTAATGGTGTATATAGTCTATGCGGTTGTACTCTAGATTTTGTCTTTCTACAAGCAATGCACTGTTCACAAATTCGTTGCACATCTCTTTTCATCTTTGGCCAATAGAAATGCTCATGCAATACATCCAAGGTTTTTGCGACCCCAAAGTGACCCATTAAACCACCCCCATGTGCTTCACGAACAAGCAATTCACGCAAAGAACTAGCAGGAACACACAATCTATTCTCTTTGAACAAATAACCATCCATCAAATAAAACTTACCAAAAACTGAATGTCCACATGCATTATAAATCTCAGCAAAGTCAGAATCATTATCATACAATTCCTTCACATATTCAAAACCTAACAATCTAGTATTCATGGTGTGTAAAAGAACATACCTGCGCGAAAGTGCATCAGCTACGAAGTTCTCTTTCCTTTGCTTATACTTGATTACGTAAGGAAAAGTTTCAATGAATTCAACCCATTTTGCATGCCTCCTATTCAACTTACCTTGTCCTTTTAGATGTTTCAAGGACTCATGATCCGAATGGACTACGAACTCTTTTGGCCACAAGTAATGTTGTCATGTCTCAAGTGCTCTTACCAAAGCATAGAGTTCTTTGTCGTAAGTGGGATAGTTCAAGGTCGCTCCATTTAACTTCTCACTGAAATACGCAATAGGTCTCCAATCCTGCATCAAAATAGCTCCTATTCCTATTCCAGACGCATCACATTCTATTTCAAATGCTTTCATAAAGTCAGGAAAAGCCAAAACAGGTGCAGAACATAATTTGTCTTTCAAAAGAATAAAAGCCAACTCTTGTTCCTCCCCCCATCTAAACCCAACTGACTTTTTAACAACTTCATTCAAGGGCGCAGCTAGTGTGCTGAAATCGTTCACAAAACGCCTGTAAAAACTAGCTAGCCCATGAAAACTCCTTACCTCACTTACTGATTTGGGTGTAGGCCAATCCCGGATGGCCTTAACTTTCTCCTCATCCATCTCAATACCCTGTTGTGCAGTTACAACATAGCTAAGAAACACAATTTTCTCCATGCAAAAGGCACACTTTTTAAGATTAGCATATAATTTCTCATTACGCAACACATTACGCAAATGATCAAGATGCTTAGTTAAGTTCTTGCTATATATCAAAATGTCATCAAAATACACAACCACAAACTTACCTATGAATGCACGCAACACATGATTCATTAAACGCATAAACGTACTAGGTGCATTTGTAAGTCCAAACAACATTACTAACCATTCATACAAACCATGCTTAGTCTTAAATGTTGTTTTCCACTCATCACCTTCTTTCATCCTAATTTGATGGTACCCGCTTTTTAAGTCAATTTTAGAAAAAATATAGGATCCATGTAACTCATCTAACATGTCATCAAGCCTAGGAATGGGATGTCTATACTTTATCATTATGTTGTTGATGGCTCATCAATCAACACACATCCTCCATGTTCCATCCTTTTTTGGCACAAGTAGCACGGGTACAGCACACGGGCTCATACTCTCACGAATGTAGCCCTTTTCCATCAGCTCATCAACTTGCCTTTGAAGCTCCTTTTTCTCCTCGGGATTGCTTCTATAAGCTGGTCGGTTAGGAATTGAAGCTCCGGGTACGAAATCAATCTGATGCTCTATCCCCCTCAATAGTGGTAATCCGCTAGGAGTATCGTCGGGAAACACATCATTAAACTCCTGCAACAAAGAAATAGCAACACTAGGCACAATATGATCAAGATCATTAGTATTAAAGTAAGCCTCTTTGTACACAAGTAAAATCATTGGCTTGTTTGTGAAAAATACAGATCTGACCTCACCCTCTTTAGCATAAAAATTGGGTTGTTTCTTTAGTTTTTCCACACAATCCTCATCACATTACTGACTTTCTCACTCCTCTTGTCTTACCTCCAACTCTCGGCCATATTTGGTGTTTTTTGAGTTGTGGTCGAATGGTTTGATTTGTTTGGAGTGTTGGCCGAATATTTGCTTGTGTTTGGATGGGTGGCCGAATGGGTTGTGGAGGTTTGGGTTCTAACCGAATCTGATGTTCTTCTCTCCCCTTGTTCCTCACCTTAATTTTCTCTCCCCATCGCCTCATGCTCATTTTTTAGCTTTATTTGATCATCATACACCTGTTTGGGTGTAAGAGATACAAGAGTGATGGTTTTACCATCTTTTACAATGGTATATCTATTTTTAACCCCATCATGAATTGCCTCCCTATCATATTGCCATGGTCTCCCCAACAAGATGTGACTTGCTTGCATTGGTACCACATCGCACAGAACTTCATCAACATATTTCCCAATAAAAAATGGAACCACAACCTGTTTAGTCACTTTCACTTCACCACTATCATTCAGCCATTGCAATCTATATGGTTTAGCATGCTTAGCAGTACACAAATTTAGTTTAATAACAAGGGTGGCACTACAAACATTAACACAGCTTCCATTATCTATAATTAAACCACACACCTTGCTTTGCACATAACAACGCGTATGGAAGATGTTCTCCCTTTGTTCATAAGTATCATCTTCCTTGACCTGAACCTGAAGCGTTCGCCTTATAACCAAGGACTCCTCAATCGGTAATGCTAACTCATCCCCATCACTATCCTCCAATGGTGGCATGCCTTCACAATCATAACTGTCACTTTCAGATTCCACATCACCATTATCTCTAATCATCATGATTCTCTTGTTTGGACACTCTGAAGCATAATGTCCATGTCCCTGACACCTGAAACATTTAACATCACGAGTACGTTTAGGTTGAGTTTCATATTTATCTTTGGCATCAGTAGGGACATCAACTTTAGCCTTTGGTGGTTCGATTCTAGACGGACCAAAGGATCTTGGCCGGATAGTACCCTCTCTCTTTAGATTCGGCTTCCAAGATGACGACGAACCCGAATTAAACGCTAGCCGAGCATGCCCCTTCCTAAGTTGTCTCTTTACCTTCGTAGCCATGTGAACCATGTCCTCTAGCTCCACATAGTGTTGTAGCTCAACCATATTAGCAATGTCCCGATTCAACCCATTAAGAAATCTAGCCATGGTGGCTTCTCTATCCTCAACAACATTAGCCCGAATCATTGTTATCTCCATCTCTTTGTGATATTCATCTATTGTCTTATAACCTTGATTCAGACCTTGGAGCTTCAGATATAAGTCTCTGTAATAGTGGTTTGGCACAAATCATCTCCTTATTAAGACTTTCATCTCCCCCCAAGTCTGAACGGGTCGCTCTCCATTCCTTTTTTTACTGATCACAATCTGATCCCACCAAATCAACGCACACTCCGTAAACTCAATTATCACCAATTTCACCTTTTTCTATTCAGAATAGCTATGACAATCAAAAATACAATCTACCTTTTTCTCCCACTCCAAATAAGCCTCGGATGTTTTTACCTTGAAAGGTAGGAATTTTCAGTTTAATGGTGTCCAAGTCCCTCAATCCATATCTTCATAAGTGCTCATGCCACGAAAATTCACATTCCTCTTAGCCCTATTCGGTCCAGACCTGATTCCTTGGGCAACTGATGCAAAATCATTAGTCATCTTCACCCCTATCTGCGTTTTCATCAACAAACTCTTCAAAATCAAGATCTGACATTCCGTGCCGCCATACGGACCGTATTTCCCCAGCGATCAGCCCCACTATTCTGTTGCTTTATCGAATTCACCTCATCTTTCAGATCCTTGTACGTCCTAGACAACAGCTCAAGTTGCTGGCCTATAGATCGCAATTGGAAAGCTACGTCAACGTTTTGTGTCGCTGAATTCGTTGTATTTCAGACATTCTTTGAATCTGCAAAATTTGGTCAGTAGCACAAATATATCCTCACACCTCTCGTGTATCACATAAAACAAAAATCCAAGGCTTTTCACTCTATTAAGCTCTCTACGCCTTTTACCTCACAACTTGCTTTTTTTTTTTTGTTCTTTAGGAACTGAAATCAACAAATCAAAGTCAGTAGCTTTTGCGGCGCACTCTAATTATAATTTTCAAACTCAAGAATCAAAAAAAATATACTAAAAACAAAGCAAAAACGAAACTACGATTACTGATTTTGCGAGTAGCAATGCAAATTCGTGCGAATTATGGACGAACACAAGACACAAAATAAAACAAAAGCGAATATTAGCGAAAAAATTACTTGACTCCTAGATAACCCAAATATAAGAGAAATTAAAAGATTCAGACAAATCTAAACAGTATAGATCATGTTCTCAAATTTGACGCAAATCTATCCTATTATGCAATTTTACGTAACAGAAATTGAAAACCCAGACCAAGCGATCTCCAAATGACTTCAAATTCAATATTTAGTAATAAAATACTATGAAAACACCAAAAATCAATTTATAGGTCGCTCTCTTACATTTAGGTACCAAACCCCTTGTATGATCAGTTTGCGACAAAATTGAACCTCCAATTAAAACCTCCAAAAACAAAGATATCAAATAATCCCAAATTTAATATGTGGTGCGATCGCATACCCAGTACTCGGAATATGAAGTTTCAATAGATTCCAAGGTGTTTTACCTAGGGTTCACTAAGAGTAATGTTTCTGCGGCAGAATTAAAACTCGAATTCAAACCTCAAGCAAATATTATTAGAATAAGCCCAACTTTGATATATGATGCAATTCCACCCCCAATAGACTGAATATGAAGTTTAAATTAATTCCGAGGTGGTTTGCTTATGGTTCACCAAGATTTGTGTTTCTGCGGCAAAAATGAATGATCCTTCAAATTTCAACTAATAACTCTTTTCTCTATTTCTTTCTGTATTTGTTTTCTTTTTAATAAGCTGATATGATTAGAGACAATAATCAAAAAAATATAAATTTTTTTTTTTGCTTAGATGACGCAGACTCGAAGAACAAGAAGATGGACACAAACACTAAAAAACTTAAGAGAACATTAAAGAAAAAAAAACGAAAATAACAAAATGATATGACCTTGTTTCGGAGCCTAGTTCTGATACCAACTAATGCTAACCTCGTGATCACGTGGTCACGCAACCCACAATCAAGATTGAGATCTGATCCTAGAAAGCCGAAAGAGGTCTAATAAGAGTGTGACACAATGGAAACCTGCCCAAGGCATCAACACTTTTGGAATGAGTAGAAGGATGCCACGAATCTAGTTAATCTTCGATAAGTCAAATTCAGTTCGTTCAAGAACTGAAGAATGCAAGAATCACTCTCACACGTTAAAACTGAAAAATTCAGAATAATATTCATTCAAAGCTGCCGAAATTTTGGCCTACATGAGTTTAAATAGTTCTTGAAAAGTTAACCCTAATGGACCCCTTATGTGACTTATATGAGGTCCACTCAAAACTGGCCCAAAACCCTAAACTGAAAATCCCATAACTTAATCAAAACAAGCTTTGGATCCTAGCTTAAAATAAAGTATTAATTAAGCCCCAAATAAGCCTTGGGTTGTAGCTAACAAAATAAAATAAAGC